>NC_133769.1:293052090-293229473 GCF_003597395.2 Chelonoidis abingdonii
CTCCTTGAGTATTCTAGGATGCATTTCCTCAGGCCCTGGTGACTTACAGGCATCTAACTTTTCTAAGAGATTTTAAATTTGCTCTTTTTTTATTTTATCTTCTAAACCTACCCCCTTCACGTAAGCATTCACTATGTTAGACATTCCTTCAGACTTCTCAGTGAAGACCGAAACAAAGAAGTCATTAAGCATCTCTGCCATTTCCAAGTTTCCTGTTTCTAGTCCTTTAACTTTCTCTTCCAATACGGAGACCAGCTTGCACTTCGTACAGACCGTCGCTTCTATCCTCTGGGAGAAGGACAAACATGGTACATCCTGTGCAGCTCACAACAGCTGATCGCTCACTGTCCACAATGTCTTCCTTCTAAGAGTTTCTTCAGATGTTGTATTTACTGCTCACAGAAGCCTGAAAGACAAAAAAAAAAAAAAGCCCTCTATGGGAACTTCTCCTAAGTGAACTCCCAAGCAAAGTCCCTCTGTTTACCTGTCCTCTGTTCGCAGCTCACTCGGTTTCCAACTGGCTGCTTTTTTATGTCTCCTGGCTCGAAGCAGTTGCCCCTGCTCAAAACTTTTCCTCCAGTCAATCACTCAAGGCTCACCTGGAACAAAGCACTTCCAGTTCACACTTTTCAAACAAACAACCTCACGGTCAAACAGTCTTTTGTTCTTTTGGCCATGCAGGAATCTGTGGGCCTCTTGGCTTTTCCTCCTGTACCTGAGCCTTCTCCTCCCCACTCCTAAAGCAGTGCCTAGTAACTCAGAAGCTCCTTTGAGTTTTAGTCCCTTCCCACTCCACCCCATCTTGAGGAACTAGCATCAGTGGCTTGGCCATTATACACTCTGTATTCCCTCTTCCCATTCCGTGAAAAAATGTAGCAAGCCTAGCTACTCTACTTCATTTCTTGCTATCCCTTCCCTCAAAGGAGATGGGACACAAAAAGGATTAGTGGTGGTTGGGCCACTCTGCTCCTTTCCTGTTCTCCCAAGAAGAACCCAGTGTCTCCTTAACCCACTCACTTGATCAAAATGACGCCTTGCCCTGTGTGAGCAGGCCGGGGAGGTATTTCAAGCATACTGAGAGACTAGTCCAAGGTTTCTGTCCTAATATCACAGTCCTCCATGAGAAGGCTGCCCAGACCTTCCATGATGACTACTTTTCACCCAAACTAGTATGGTGATGCTCATGAGTACTAGAGTAAGACCTTTCACAGGTGCTGGACCTAGACTATGGAACTCTCTCTCGGATAAGAATGAACATAGAACTAAACAAAATATATATTTTTTTGCCTAAACATAATGAGTCAAGTAGAATGATGACAAATATAACACAAAATGTCCTAATTTCATGTCAGCTGAAAAAAAATTCCAGAAGTACAAAAATGCTTTCACCTCAGTTGTTCTCCATTCCTTATGTTCTTCTTTGATTCCCGTCCCTCAGTTCAGCAGTGATGATGGAGCTGAATTCAGTCTTTCCACCACATTCTGTTTTGTACCAGCTTCATGGCATGTTCATCATCTTTTTAAACCTTTTAATTCAATGTCATTCTTCTCTGTAGCTGTCCAATGCATCTTTTGTCTTCCTCTGTTTCTAGGCCCTTGCACTCTGTATATATCACCATGTATGGTCTCCTTTCCAGGTCTATTCTTGACATGTGTCCAAACCATCGCAGTCTTTCTTGAATCTTCTGTAACAGCATCTAGCCCATTTCTTATCACTTCAGTTTTTCTGCAGTTCTGAAATTCTGTAGTAATCAATCAGAAATAAATATTTCACATTTGTACAGATATTTTATGTGAAAGGGAATAGAAGTGAACACTAATATGTTATGTTTGGACCAGCTAATATGTCCTAAAACATACTGACAACAGTGAGAATGCTATAGTAAAAGTCAAGCCAAATTCAACATGGATGTAAGTCCATTAATGTGAAAGGCGTTGTACCTCATTACACAGACTGATTTTGGACTTGAGTCTTGAAGTCACTTTATTTCTTTACCTCCCAAATTGATATGGGTCCCTGGTGAGAAAGCTATTAGCTGGCTAGTTTGTGTCCCAGAATATATAGGCTTCTTTTTTTTAAACTTAACTTTTAATTTGATGGGTACAGCAGGGGGGCACTTCAAGCACTTTGTCATACAAAACCCTCTTACCATTTGGGCTGGGGTAGTAGTATTTTTTGATTAGAACTAGATTTTTAGCCTCTTTAATTGAGACTTCTCACTTGTTCTGTGCAGCCTAATTGCTTTTATATCCTTGAAAACTAGAGGAGGAGAGGCAGTAGTTATAAATATGGCTGTTAATAGCCTATGGGCCTGATTCTGCCAACTCCCATTGTGGTAGTACCTTTGCTCCTGTGCCTAATTCTGTTTAACTCTGTGGGACTACTCATGCATAAGTGTTTACAGGATTGGGAATCCAAAATTAATGGATGTTTCTGGGTCTTAATATTTTTAGTGTTTTTGTTTGAGTTCAATTCTTTGGGGCATTATGAAAGAAAGAACAAACTAAAAAAGTGTACTTTCTTAAAAATGGAGAAGTACAGTTAAAATGAAGAGGTCTAACCAACACAGTGGAAGGATAGGAGAACAATAAAGAGCAATGAAGTCACCTATGCAAATACTTGCTCTTTTTACCGTATTGTGATCCCTGTCCTACTCCCATCTTTACCATTGATTTCAGCAGGAGGAAGAGTGGGCCCCTTGTGTAGTTTTTCTGTTCCTATTCATATCCTCCAACTGTTTGTAGAGCTGAATTGCTAATGGAATTAATATTCTTTAATAGACTTAATTAATTACAATTATTGAGTTGATATCATATATTCATTTAATAATCCATAATAACCAACAACAGAAATAACACAGACATTTACAAGCTAGTAGTTCTGCAGTGATTTGAAGTGCAAGGTTAGCTTGGAGCTATTTTAAAGAATAGATGCTTCTTTGGCTTGTTATTCAGGTTATACCTAGCTGTATCTAAAATCTCCTTTGGTGATGGTGATATCAACATTTAAGCACTGTGATGGGGCAAGGCCAGATGGCTACAGTAAAGTACTGAGAAACAGGTATGTTAGCCCCAGGCTAAACAAATCCCTAGTACCCTGGTAACCAAATGGCAGTTGGTCCAGGTTAATCAAGGCACCTGGAGCCAATTAAGACCTTTCTAGAAGGCAGTAGAGATAGCTACTTTAATTAGAACACCTGCAGCCAATCAAGGCAGGCTAATCAGGGCACCTGGGTTGAAAAAGGAGCTCACTCCAGTCAGGCAGGGAGGAGCCAGAGGCGAAGGAGCATGTGTGAGGAGCTGGGAGCAAGAAACTGAGAGTGAGAGAGTGTACTGCTGGAGGATTGAGGAGGACAAGCGTTATCAGGCACCAGGAGGAAGGTCCTGTGGTGAGGATAAAGAAGGTGTTTGGAAGAGGCCATGGGGAAGTAGCCCAGGGAGTTGTAGCTGTCATGCAGCTGTTACAGGAGGTACTATAGACAGCTGCAATCCACAGGGCCCTGGGCTGGAACCTGGAGTAGAGGGCGGGCCCGGGTTCCCCCCAAACCTCCCAACTCCTGATCAGACACAGGAGGAGCTGACTCAGACTATGGGTTCCACAAGAAGGGAAGATCACTGAGGTGAACAAATCCGCCAATAAGCGCAGGACCCACCAAGGTGGAGGAGAAACTTTGTCACAGCAGACATCAGACATTTGTTATTATAGTAAATGCAAATTGAATTACATAAATTGAGAGATGACAGTGAAACAATTGTTAAGTTGTGTGGTTGAAAAGAACTATCCTGTCCTCCTATTTTTAAACTGGAATGATGCTTCTCTTGACGAAAATGTAAACAGTTCCCCTTTCCCTCTGCTGCCCTCCTACCTCCCTTGCTATGCCTGAATTGCTGATTTCTTACTAATGCTTTGACTATGCACATAGCATTATGACCTCTACTCATGCCATTGCTGTGAGTCCTAAGGAGGTGGTCTTGGCCTGAAGAAGAGGTACACAGTGAGCCATATAACTACAGGAATTAACCAATAGCTATTGGAGCCAATAGAAAAACTCACCTTGATTTGAAATGGCTTTGGATCAATCCCTAAATAACCATTTTTAAGCCCATCTTCATTTTACTGTACATTCATATTAGTTTTAATGTGGAGTACATTTTAGACCTCTTCTTTCTTTTATGCACTCAGGATCACTTTAGATGTGATAATGCTGTGATTATTCAGACGCTAGATTTTCCACCAGCTTCTATCATACCTATTTCAGGAATAAATTAGACTAGGCTGTGATGTTGGTAGTTACTCAAAAATCTGTTTGAGGAAACATCTCTATACTCCTTCCAGGAACCTATGTCCTTTCTCAGTAATTCTACAATTGCGATTCTAGTCAATACTAGGATAATTGAAATCCCGTCCTAATAATTGTTCTAGCCCTCTTATAGACCATGCTAAAGTCCATACGTATTTCCTGATATGTTTTCTCCATTTGCCCAGGACATTATAACTTATTTCAATGATCCCTCCATTTCTACATTTTCTGTGTTTTTGCTTCTTTTCAAATGATGGTTGCTGAAAAGATAAGCTTATTTTATAAAACAAAAAAACAAAACCAATCCCTTTCCTTACCTTCCTGAAGTGTTCAAGTGGCAACTGAAGACTGAAACAGATTCGCGTCGACTTTTTCTATCATTCAACATCATTTTGTTCAATGTCCTGCACCCATTCCTACTTGAATCTCTTTGGACGTAAACAAACAGTATGTTATGAAGTCTCCAAAAGTGTCCTTTGCAGACTGACTTTCTGAACTGGAAATGTAATTCCCCTATTCCTGTGTAAAATTCCATTTTGTTCACTCTGTTTCTCTTCCTCTGTTTTAAACAAGTGAGTGTACTCTCTAGAAACTATTAGGGTAGGCTCTGAATCTAGGTCAGGATTAAGAAAAGGAAGAAGGAGAATTAGTGCCATAAACTCCTTTGAATGTAGCAGTCTGAAATCTCATTTTTGTCATTTGGAAGAAGGCCTGTAATGATACTCCAAACTGTCCTGGAAGAACATGCACAAGTCACCCAGTAAAGAGCACTAGAAAGGCATTCAGGCATAATGGAGACTCTGTTCCAAAAATAATTCTTGCCATGCCCTTGAGGGAGGTTTAAATCAGTGTATATTTATCCATTAAAAAAAAAAAGAAATACAGCATAATACAGATTTTATACATCGCTACTACAAAGCTAATTAGTCCACTGGGAAACTGCTTATCATTTCTCTGATATATTACAATCCCAGCTTTTGCTCCAATTCCTCCTCCTAACAAACCCTCTTTCGTTTCGCTGTGCAGCATCTTGATTTAGGCTTCCACTGGGGTAGTTGAAAAGGGTCTGTACTGTACTGGTGACTCGCTACTATTTGTGATGCTTGTACTCTTTACAGACTACCAATAAAAAGGAGCCTTTTACAGTCAAGCAATGGTGTTTGAGGTTTGTAAACAGCACTCAGTGGAGCTTTTGAACTTTGTCCTCTGGGTGTAGGTCTTTACATGGAAAAAAATGAGGACCAAAAAAAAGCAGTTTTAATCATTAACTTAAGAATCACTTATCTATCACGGATGAGTTTTATACTAGGGCTTTGTTGTTTACATCCCTCTTGATGTCTCCTTCAGTGTTCATGTCTGAGTGCTGATGTTTGTAACAAACCTTATTTTCATAGCACACATTTCCATGTGTGGAAAATAGTTATTTTTATATAGATTTGCATGTTATGGATGTGCCAGTATAAAGGTCCACAGAGTCCTAGAACTGAAAACTCTAGTGAAAATGTATTACTGCAGCTCCCGGAAGCACTGCTGTAAAGTAGTAACCAGAGTTACTCTGAATTACTGCGTGATATAGATTTCATGTGGCATCTCGATGTGACTATATGCAGCTACCTTTGGGAAAACTTGTGATATCTCACAAAATGCTGCATGATAAGAAATTTTACTTACTTCTGCTGTTTAAGGTCAGGCTGTCATTTTCATTACACACCCTGCTGTTTATAATTAGAGCTTTTAAAAGTTCATGACAAACAATTTCCTTTCCAGAATGATTTTCCTTGGTCCCTTTCTTGCCACCTTGATCTTCAGGTAAAGGCTACCCTTTGTGCATTGCCCATGCTTCTTTTGATGCCTGAAAAAGTGGCTTATCTATTTCCCAGCAGCGCTCCACTTCTCTCCACATCTTTCTACTCCCTGCAGAGGACTGTTTGGACTGGGATGTAGGTGGTCTGGCCTGCTAGTTAGAGCAGGAGTCAGGTATAGTGGGCAGAGCAGGTATCCACGTTGGGGAACAAATGTGAGGGTCAGCACCAGACCTTTAGCACCATTAGCAACTGCTAATTATCAGAGCCAGGTGTCAAGTCAGAGTCAGGAACTGAAGCTGAGGTTTGGAGCTGAGGTCAGATACCAAAGGTCAAACCAGAGTCGGAGACAGAAGTCGGAGGCTGGGATTGGAAACAGGACTGGTAACTGATGGTGGAAGTAAAGTAAGGGCAGGAACTGGAGAAGAGGCAAGGATCAAGCACAGAGCAGGAATCAGGAACATAGTTGGGTGCAGGAAGCAGATACAAGCAGGGTCCAAAGCAGCCACAACAGGAAATCACCTTGTTGCACAGACAACTTCCTGTGCCTCCATTTGGCTTAAACAGTGTACTTGGACCAATCAAAGGAGCAGCTCGGTGGCCCTCCAAACTAGAGTCTAATGAGTGGTGCTTGGCTGAGGCTGTAGCCTTACAAGCTGCCCAGCCTATCAGGTTTCAGCAAACATTGAGTGGAAGCCAGGATGCAGCAGCTGTCTGGGAACTCAGGTCTGGTTTCAAGACTTGGGGCATCACAAGGACTTTCTGCTGGTCTGGGTCTCTCTAAGGGGATGGGGAAGTTGAGGGGGACTGGCCAAACTAGAGTTGGAGCTGAAGAAAAGGCAAATGGTCCCTCAGTGCCTAGGAAATGTACTACAACCTGGGCCTGTACTAATAAAATGGTAACAGCAAATGAGCACATTTGTACTAAGCAGTGACCTGAAGGCTTCCTCAAAACTTTTTTTCCCTCTTGAATATATTTTTAACACATTGGTTTCTCTTATTGTAATACTAACAAATGTTTGCTTATACATTTCTTCAGAAATTCTAGATACTGCAGCATCTGTATCAACTTCTATTCTCATATTTACATTGGGCCAGACCCTCAGTGGGTGTAATTTGGTCCGCTGACTTAAATGGAGCTATACACCAATGGATGTTTTTCGCCTTCCTCTGCAGCGTGGGGCACAGGTCACTTGCTGGAGGATTCTCTGCACCTTGAGGTCTTCAGACCATGATTTGAGGACTTCAGTGACTCAAACATAGGTTAAGAGTTTGTTACAGGAGCGGGTGGGTGAGATTCTGTGGCCTGGGTTGTGCAGAAGGTCAGACTAGATGATCATAATGGTCCCTTCTGACCTTAAAGTCTATCAGTCTATGAGTCTGTATTCTGGTTCATCATTTGCATTAGCCCGACATGGAGCGTTGAAGTGGGTTTTCCTACATTACACACAGTTCTAAGAAGTCGTATAAATCACAAGCTAGTTTTTGTTACTGGCTTCTCCAAGTCTGCATAGCTGGCACTTAATTCTGTCATGTGAAAATGACTATATTTTGATGATTTTCTTCTCTGCTGTAAGGTGCATGCTCCTTTAACACCATGCTAAGTGGATTTCCCTTGCCTTAGCCTGCTTATTGAAAATACATAATTTGATAGTGTTCACAAACAGAAACATAGATCCCCTCTAGCTTGCAGATATCCTTGTAGGTGGAGTAATTCCTATCATCTTCCTTGTCACATGAAGGAAGAAAATTTCAGTCCATGGCCATGTAGGTAGAGGGCTGCCACAAAGGGAGCCCCACATCAGTGCAATATCCACTTTTCCTCCTGGGATGAGTTCTTTTTGTGTGAACAGTACTCAGCAGCCTTCCAAACTCAGAAGGGACTATTGTGATCATCTAATCTGACCTCATGTATAACGGCCTAGAGCAGTGCTTTTCAAAGCTGGTCCGCCGCTTATGCAGGGAAAGCCCCTGGTGGTCTGGGCCAGTTTGTTTACCTGCCGGATCCACAGATTCGGCCGATCGCGACTCCCCACTGGCTGCAGTTTGCCGCTCCAGGCCAATGGGGGCTGCTCGAAGCGGCGTGGGCCGAGGGACGTGCTGGCCACCCTTCCTGCAGCCCCCATTGGCCTGGAGTGGTGAACCGCGGCCAGTGGGAGCCGTGATTGGCCGAACCTGTGGACGCGGCAGGTAAACAAACCAGCCCGGACTGCCAGGGGCTCTTCCTGCACAAGTGGCGGACCGACTTTGAGAAGCACTGGCATAGAGTATACTTTGAAAAACATCCAGTCTTGATTTAAAAATTGCCAGTAGTAGAGAATCCACCATGGCCCTGTTAAATTGTTCCAATGGTTAAATACCTTCATTGTCAAAAAATAAAACAAAAAAAACCTCCTCCTTATTTTCAGTCTAAATTTGTCTAACTTCTGCTTCCAGCCAATGGACTGTGTTATACATTTGTCAGCTAGATTGAAGAGTCCATTATCAGCTGTTTGTTTTCTATGCAAATATTGATAAACTGTGATCAAGTCATCCCATAAATCTTTTTGTTGAGATAAATAGATTGAACTCTGAGTTTGTCAGTGTAAGTCAGGGGTCAGCAACCTTTGGCACGCAGATCACCAGGGTAAGGACCCTGGAGACCTGGACCGGTTATTTTACCTGCCGTGTCGCAGGTTCGGCTGATTGCGGCTCCCATTGGCCGCGGTTCACCGTCCCAGGCCAATGGGGCGGCGGGAAACAGCGTGGGCTGAGGGATGTGCTGGCTTCCGCTTCCTGCTGCCCGCATTGGCCTGGGACGGCGAACTGCAGGCAGTGGGAGCCGCGATTGGTCGAACCTGCGGACGCGGCCAGTAAACAAACCGACCTGGCCCACCAGAGTGCTTACCCTGGTGAGCCGCATGCCAAAGGTTGCCAATACCTGGTATAAGTAAAGTTTTGTAATCCTTTTAATCATTCTTGTGGCTCTTCTTTGAATCTTCTCCAATTTGTCAACATCCTTCTTGAATTATGGACGCCAGAACTGGACACAGTATTCCAGCAGTGGTCACACTAGTGCCAAATACAGAGGTAAAATAACTTCTCTAATCCAATTTGAGATTCCCCTTTTTATATATTCCAAGATCACATTCACTTTTTTTGGCCACAGTGTCGCACTGGGAGCTCATATTCAGCTGCCTATCCACCATATCTCCAAAATCTTTTTCAGAGTCACTGCTTCTCTGGATACCGTCTCCCATTCTGTAAGTACGGCTTACAGACTTTGTTCCTGTATGTATACATTTACATTTAGACGTATTTAAAATGCATAGAGTTTGCTTGACCCAGCTTACCAGGATATCCAGATCTTTCTGTCAAAGGTCTGTCGTCTTCATTGTTTACCATGCCCCCAGTTTTTGTCTCATCTGCAGTGGTTATCAGTGATGATTTTATGTTTTCTTCCAGGACATTGATAAAAATGTTATCGTGTAGGGCCAAGAACCAGTCCTTGCAGGATCCCACTAGAAACTAATCATACAGTGATGATTCCCCATTTACAATTTTCATTTTGAGATCTATCAGTTAGTTTTTAACTATTTAACATGTGCCATGTTAATTTTATTGTAGGTTTTTAATCAAAATTTTGTGTGGTACCAACCCAAATTCCTTTAAGTACACCAGAAGTATTACCTTTATCAACCATATTTATAATCTTTTAAAAAAAATCATATTTAGTTTGAGAAGATCTGTTTTCCATAAACTCATGTTGCTTGGCAGTAATTATATTACTTTCCTTTAATTCTTTATTGAGTCCCATGTTAATTGCCCTGTTATCTTACCTGGATCTGATATCATACTTGCAGGCTTATAATTACCCAGGTCATCCTGTTTACCCTTTTTAAATATTGGTCAAACATTAGCTTTCTGCTAGTGTTCTGGAATTTTCCCTCTGCTCCAAGACTTATTGAAAATCCACATTAACAGTGCTGCAAACTCCTCAGCTAGCTCTTTTAAAACTCTTGGACGCAAGTTATCTAAATCTGATGATTTAAAAATCTCCAACTTTAGTAGCTACTGTTGAATATCCCCCTGAAATACTAGTGAAATGGCAAGAGTGTCATCATCGTATGATAGGACTACATCATCTGTTTTTTTCCCAAATATAGAACAGAAATATCTATTGAACACGTCTGTCTTCTCTGCATTATTATTGATTTATTTTACCATCTCCATCTAGTAATGGACCAACACCACTGTTAAGATTATTTTTGTTCCAGACATACTTAAGCTCATTCTTACTGTCTTTAACTCTGCTGCCACAGATTTCTCCTTGTCTCTTTGCTTCCCCTATCAATTTTTTACGATTTCTAACTTCTGGTTTCAGATTCATTATAGTCAGCTTCCCCTTTCTTCCAATTGTTGTGTATATATTAATAGTTTCCTTTACTTCCTTCTATACCAGCTTGGTTTTTTTAACCAGTATGGGCTCCTTCCTTGATTGTGGCTTTTTGAACATCTAATAAAGTGTTCTTAAATAATTCCAAATTATCATTTATATTTTTCTGATTACATAGCCCTTTCTGCTGACTTGGCTCATAATTGTTTTCAGTTGTGTGAAATTCACCCGTTTAAAGTGTCAAATATCTGTATTACTCATTTGGACATGAACATATTTATAGTATGCAAATATATTAAAGTTATCACTTGTACATAAGCTACCATTAATTTATATTTCTGTGATCTAGCTATCTTTATCAAAACAAGATATTATATAGGATCCTGCTGAGTTTTGAGGGCAAAGCTTTTAGAGTTAGGACACTTTCATCTATAATATTTGACATTCCAAGGATGTTTTAATATTGGCAGCATGAGACTTCAAGGATGTGTCACTCAAATTGAAGTTCCCCATGATAATGCCCCAGTTTTTCCTACTGATTAGAGTTAGGTGCTTAAGAAGTCATCTGTTCCCTAGTCTGATTTGGTGATCTGTAGCAGTTATCAACTAATACTCCATCTTCATGAACTGCAGGCTGCTGGAGGCTAGCCCCCAGTCCCACCTTTCCATGCCCCCCAACTGCGGCCACTGGCCTTTCCCCAGACTAGTTTCTCTCAGCCGTGGAGCAGCCGTAGTCCCTCCCCCTCTCCCCCCGACCCAGAGTGCTGGGAGGGTGGCTGGTGCACTGCCACAGCGCTTCCCCAGCCCCAGAGGGCAGGGAGGGCACGCGGCTGCAGCCCCATCCATAACCCTGGATCGCCTGGAGGGTGGGTGACCGCAGTCCCCTCCAGCCCCAGAACGCTGGAATGGCAGGTAATGTGCGGCTCCAACCCCACCCCCCAGTGCTGGGAGGGCAGGCGATGTGGCCCCAGCCCCCAGCCTGAGCTGGGGCCACTGCACAGGGAGACTGGAGCCATGGCAGAGCAGGAAGTTCAAGCAGGAGAGAGGTGTCTAGGGGGCAGACCTTGGGTGGGACCACTCCTGGCTGCTTGGGGAGGCACAGCCTCCTCCAGCCTGTGGTACCCACCGCCCATGCCCATCTTGTGCTTTATATGTTGGGACAGTGTTTCTCAAACGGGGTCTCCACAGGCTCCGCTGATCAACTCCTCCTCCTCCCTCTCCTTTGCTCAACTCTTTCCCCTCCCTCCCAGCACTTCCTGCATGTTGTGGAACAACTGTTCTCCGGCATGCAGGAGGCACTAGGAGAGAAGGGGAGGAGTGGGGATGGGGTATGCTTGGGGGAGAGGGCAGAAAGAGGCGGGGAAGAGGAGGGGCAAGAGTGGAGGGGGACAGGAAGATGTAGAGTGTGGATGGGGCCTGGGGCTGAGCGGGGGATTTGGGATCCATGAAAATGTTGTAAATCAAAAGGAGGTGCTCGGGTTGCTAAAGTTTGAGAACCATTGTGTTAGGACATTGGTTCATAAACATTCAAGGTCATTTTCTTCCGAGCTGTGAGTGACTAGGAAATGGGTAATGCCATTTCTGACAGAGTGCCAATCCCCTTCCCCTTTTGCCTTCCTAATCCTTTCTAAATCGGTTATAATAGTTGATTTTAACATTCTAATCATGCGAATCATCTCACCAGGTTTAAGTAATACCTGTAGTGATCTGGGTTTCATTAAATCATAAACCAGTGAATGAGAAAGGAATAAAACTTTAGTAAAACAAACTGGAGAGCTTCTGTAGTGAGCTGCTGTACACAGCCAGGTGGTGTTCCCAACCTCCTTCTCCAGTGCATACCTCCAAATTCCCATACTCACAACACTGTCCTTTATGAGGGAGTGTCTACAAATCACAATCTTTCATAAACATAGCTCTACATCTTCCCTCTTAAAGAAAAATAAATTAACTATCTAATAACTCATATATTAAATTCTCAAACCATCTAGTACATTTCCATAAATCCGATGTGTCAACAACTACCTAGAGAGGAGAGGTGACCTGCAAGCACATCACTCTTGAGTAAATCTTAACCACTCACTTGTCCCAAAACACACCTTCTCCAGGCAGGTTAGCAAGTCTCTGTGAGTCTTTCAGAATGTTCAGTCTCCTGCTCGTATCTTCTCTGTTTCAGCCTTTCATTAGAGTCTGAGTTGTTCTTTTGTTCCCTGACGGTTTCTCCTTTGTCTGTTGATGATAAAGGATCAGTCAGATGGGAAATACCAGAGTCCATCTCAGCTGTCAATGTGTTGGAACTTTCTGGGATTACTCGTAGATCCCTTTGATCGTGTTGAAATGTCTCCCCCCGGTCTGTCTTGACTACATAAGAACTTGGATGCAGCTGTTCTTTAATGGCACCTCTTTGGCACCAAGTATTGGAGGTGTGATTCCTCAGGCACACTCTATCACCTGGGTTAAGAGGTGGGAGATCACGGGCCATTTTGTCAAAATAATATTTCTGCTTCCACTTCTGATTTTCTTTCATCTTCTATATGGTTGCATTGTTATGAGATTTCAGCAGGTTATCAGTAATTGGTAAATTAGATCTGATCTTTCTTCCCATTAACAATTTAGCTGGAGAAGTGTTTTTCCAGAGGTGCACTTTGGTAAACCAGTAAAGCTTTATACAAATCAGAAGTCTTTTTCATAAGGTTCTTTACTGTCTGTGTAGACCTTTCCACAAGTTAATCTGATTGGGGGTAATTTTGGATTTGATGTTTTGTGATGGAAATCCCAATCTGTGGCAAATTGCCTAAAATCTGCACTGAAAAATTGTGGTCCATTATCACTAAAGACTTCATCTGGAATTCCATGTCTGGAAAAGATTCCTTTTATGCCAGCTATCACTGACTTACTGTTAGTACTGTGCAGTGTGCAAATTTCTGGATACAGAGAATAATAATCTATTGATTGCCAGGTAAGTCAGTCAGTGCCTACCTTCTCATAAGGCCTTTGTGGAAGTGGAGGAGGTCTCAGGGGCTCTGTCTGTTGGCATGACTTGTATCTCAAGCGTGAAAAGCAGTTTCCTACCTCTTTTAGTAATGTCATGATTGGTCTGTGGCCAACACAGCACCTCTCGTGCTCGTTGTGTACTTCTCAATGCCTAAATAACCCTCATGGATCTTCTGTAGCATTTCTTTTTGGCAGCTGATTGGCATTACACAACCTTATTGCCTTTGAAAATCACATACCTTTGTAAAAACACCCAGAGATCTAGAGTGAAAAACACTCTAAAAGAGCTAAGAGTTTTGTTGGTATAGGTATTCTTACAATATCATACATCTCCAATTCTACATGACCTTGTGGTGTTACATAATTGACACATCCTGGTTCTTCACCACTCGCATTGTGGCTTAAGTGTTACCCTTGGTCTGACAAAAAAAAAAGGTAACTTCTGTGAACTATGGATAGAATGAGAAGGATATTGAAGAAGCTGCTTGCAGGAGGTAGTACCTGCTTGGTTTCCTTGGTAACATGAAACATAATTTACAAATATTGACTTGAGAAAGCTGCAGCTTAAAGGAAATCCTAAGCTATTGGTGCAGGCATTTAAAATTAATATAGCCAAGTGTTTGTCATATAAGATACTGAATATCCATGAAACATTACTATGCTAGGTTTATGTGTAGGCTGATGTAATGGCTAATTCTGGATGCAGAGGGACTGGATGAAGTCAGTGGGAGCCTTGCTTGAGTAAGAAATGTTGAATAGGATCATTGGACCCTGATTTCAGATGTGCTGAGCCACCCAGCTACCGCAAACATCAATGTCTGTGGGGTTGGTACCACTAAAAATCAGACTGCAAGTGATGACCTAGAATAATCTAGTGTTTTTTATTCTAAATGGAGTGAGCAACATTAAATCATATTAATTTACAGGAAAAAGTGTTAACTTCTCTGAAAAGTGTGTTGTATGCTCTCTATTACATGTCTGTAAGAGATGATTTGTCTCAAGTGGGTTCTGAATGAATCCTAAATGCTTTTATATCAATAGGATTTCTATAAACCAAGAAACTGTTAATCCAAATAAAGTAGGCCTTTTTTTTAAAAGGTTGCAGATCATAACTCGGTTTTACAGAGCTTGTTGAGGTCTTCCACACCTATGAAAGAACCTTTGCCCTGTCAGAGTGGCCTATGCTATAGAGAACTTGTGTAAACATCCTGAAGTAAGCATAAGATCCATGGGTTTTTTTGTTTGTGTGTGTGTGTGGGGCACTGATCATGGATTCATGTACATGACTTACGTGTTGTATGAGTACAAAGGTGCATCTAAACTGGAAAAGAAAGATCTTGAGAATTACTGTACTTCCTTGTGTTCATTAATGGGTCATAACCACCTATGTACTTACCAGCATTTTGCACCCTCTGAGGAAGCAGGATGTTATCCAGACCCTTGAAGCAGTCTAGAACTTTTTCTAGTGGTCAGAGATATGAATGTTACTTGTCTAATGTAACAGACCAGGAACACCTGGAACCCATAGTTTGGGATGATACAAAGCTCAGACTGTTCTGAAACACATTTTTGAGACTTTGCATGGTGAGCTGATATGAGGCAGTAAAATAACAGAAACGAAATTGGAGTGGGCCTCAAATGGAAGTCCTACAGAAGCAGAAAGTACATGTTCAGAAAAACACAGCAGAAGACAGAACTGAAGCAGCACAGCATAAAGACTAGCCAGCATGCAAGCAAGCATACAAGAGACAGAAGTGTCCAGCATGAGGGAAGATCTGTAGGAAATGTTGGTGGTGGGGAAGTATGTGTGTGGTGGATTTTGGGAGGGGGACAAAAGCCCACATGTAGCCAGAGCAGCAAAGTAAAATTTCATATGGTTGAAGACAGAGAACAGCAGATCTGTTGAGTCTTCATATTATGTATCATGCAGGTGCAGTTGAAACCACTGCAAAGCAGTGGCTTATAATGCTAAAAATGAATACAAACCAAAAACAAACAAACAAACAAAACCAAACAAACCCTAAGGAAATTGTGTCAAATGGACTGTGGTTCCACATGTAACCTAAATAACTACTTGGATTATTGTAAAACAAGACAAGGTGAAAACTAGGATTTACAACATAGTAGAATCACAATAAAGTTATGTGATGGTTTTTACATGTACAACCATTAGGCCAATACGAATTAAACTTCACATTAGACCCTAATTTGCCTAGTTAAAGAGGTACAGAAGCTGCCACTCTCAGCCCAAATATATGAGGAAATGGGACTAATTACTGTGCACATGGAAGAAGTATTGTCAGAGTAAAAAAGTGAAAATGCCCAAGATACCCACGGATGTGATATCACTGTTGTAGGAAGAAACCTGGGAGATGGATCCATGCAGATTTATTTAATGGATTTGGGTGTCTGCTTGGAGAGTAACATGTGGAGGGTCACCTCAAGGTTAAACCAGTACATTACAACATCAGCCATGTAAGGTACCGGGCCCTTAAACACAGAGCTTTGAAAAATATTTTTGGCTTTATGACATTTTTCAGTATGCCTTGATCCTCAAGGGTATCAGAAATAAAATGGCAATTAGAAAGCTAGACAGGCTGCAGAATCTACACAGGTACTAAAGACCTCAGCAGATCACTACAGAGTCCACAGTATCCGCTGTCTAGCCACCGAAGAACATTGCCAGATCTAACAAATCTTTTCAGTTCTAGATGCCTTTTTGGTTCTAGCAATTATAATTCAACACTGGAAGCAATTGTATGACAATTTTCTGGACTCTGCTTGGATGATGATTGTTGGTTCAACAATTTGCTGAACAGCTCCAGAAGAATATCTGCAGCAACCACATGAAGCGCTAGAGGCAGAGATCACTGCCAGTGGGGGGTGGTGAGACAACGAAAGAAGCAATAGCTGACCATGATCACAAACTCATTGCTCTGTTGGAGAGAGCCAAAGAGAGCAATCTCAATTTTGAATAAAAAGAAAATTTGGACTGAAGCTTTTGTTTGTTCCCTACATTGGTCACCTGCTCACATTTGGGGATGAATGTCCAGATCCTGAAAAAGTCTGAGCAATTCTGGATATGCAAACAATGCAGGGATTTGTGATCTTGCAACACTTGGAAGAGAGTAAGGTGATCAGGAACAGTCAACATGGATTCACCAAGGGCAAGTCATGCCTGACCAACCTGATTGCCTTCTATGATGAAATAACTGGCTCTGGGAAAGCGGTGGATATATATCTTGACCTCAGCAGAACTTTTGATATGGTCTCCCACAGTATTCTTGCCAGCAGGTTAAAGAAGTATGGATTGGATGAATGGACTATAAGGTGGATAGAAAGCTGGCTATCGGGCTCTACGGGTAGTGATCAACGGCTTGATATCTAGGTGGCAGCTGGTATCAAGCGGAGTGCCCCAGGGGTCGGTCCTGGGGCTGGTTTTATTAATGATCTGGATATTGGGATGAATTGCACCCTCAGCAAGTTCACAGATTACCTCTCCCCCAGCTTAGCGTCGATATACTGGAGGGTAGGAATAGGGTCCAGAGTGACCTAGACAAATTGGAGGATTGGGTCAAAAGAAATCTGATGAGGTTCAACAAGGACAAGTGCAGAGTCCTGCAGTTAGGAAGAATCTCATGCACTGCCTGCAGATTGAGGGAACTGATTATTCCCCTCTATTTGACATTGTTGAGGCCACATCTGGAGGCCAGTTTTGGGCCCTCCACTGCAGAAAAGATGTGGACAAATTGGAGAGAGCCCAGTGGAAGGCAACAAAAATGATTAGGGGGCTGGGGCACATGACTTATGATGAGAGGCAGAGGGAACTGGGCTTATTTAGTCTGCAAAAGAGAAGAGTGAGGGGGGATTTGATAGCAGCCTTCAACTACCTGAAGATGTGTTCCAAAGAGGATGGAGCTAAGCTGTTCTCAGTGGTGACAGATGACAGAACGAGGAGCAATGGTCTCAAGTTGCAGTGGGGAAGGTCTGAGTTGGATATTAGGTTTCTTCCAATTCTAATATTCTATGATTCTAACAGTCTCACCTGTTTGTGTGTGAATCTCTCTGATGACTATAAGACAAAGATGCCTGGGCATGGGAACTATGATGTGACAAAACTGTCGAACCGAGAAAAGCACTTTGCACCACACAAAATTGTAAATATTCATTGACATCATAGTGTCTACTGGATGCAATCGGGCAGGGGTCGGCAACCGCTGGCACGCGGCTTGCCTGGGTAAGCACCCTGGCGGGCCAGGCCAGTTTGTTTACCTGCCGCGTTGGCAGGTTCGGCTGTTTGCGTCTCCCACTGGCTGCGGTTTGCCATCCCAGGCCAATGTTGGCGGCGGGAAGCAGTGCGGGCAAGGAATGTCATATCTGTCCGAGCTAGTGCACTGAAAATAATAATATAGGAAAAGAATAATGGGTGATGGCTTGGCCTAGCTGCCCTAATACATACTCAAAAGAGCTGGGGATCAGGGGGGCTTTTTACTCAGGTGGCTAGCCTGAGCCACTGCCCGTGCTACCCTGGCTATACTGCTGTTTTTAGCATGCTAGCTCAAGCAAATATGTCTATGCCAATTGGGAATCACACCTCCCAGTCAGATACAGATGTACCCCTAGAGACACCTCTATTTAAATTCATTTTGAAATTAACCTGAAAGGTGGGCAACACCCTCCTACAAACTTGTTGATCAATGACTTGCCTCTTACACTGCTCCAGTACAAATTAGATACACAGTATATTAAAATGTAGAAGGATTCCCTTATAGTTGAGGCAAGGACGGGGAGTGTGCATTGGGTCTTTTTTTCCAGCAATGCTACAGATTTTCTGTGGGACTTTGGATAAGTCCCATAACTTAAGTGTCTTAGGTTCCTTAAGTACCTCAGTTGTCCTATCTGTAAAATGGAATTAATAATATTTGTCTAACAGTGCAGCTGTGAGCTTATAACCAGATATGTGAAAGTGATCTCCAGTTTTGATGCCCAACCTTAGGTACCTTGGACCTGATCTCAAGAGATGCTGAGTACTTACAGCTCCCACTCATGGCAATGGGAACTGAAAGAACTCACAACATCTAAAAATCATCCCCAAAGATTTTAAAAGTTGGGCTCTCAAAATGTGTGGCTACTTTTGAAACAATTGACTTAATTCTTGTAATATTTGTGAAGGTTCAGTAATGACTTTGAAGAGCACTATAAATAAAAATAAGGTTGCTTCTCGTAACTGTGAAATATAATTAAACATTAATACAAATAATAATAATAATAGTATGGATGGTAACTCAGGTTATTTTTTTTTCATAATCCATGGGTAGAGTAAACCCATCATCATGCTATGTGTGTTCTGTCCAACATGCTGCTCACCAGTGATCTTCCAGCGCCATGAATGAACAGAGAACAAACCAAAGAAGTGTTTGATGATCAATCAGAGTGAGCGGTGCTTCAGTGATCAGCACTTTGCTTTTTTGTGCCTTACTTTAGGCAAAGGAGTTAAGAGAATGGCTCAATACTATTTTGCCATCAGCTCTAGAGTGATGCCACATGAGACATCAGATAGCTTTGACAAAAGTGTGTTTTGTTTTGTTTTTCTTTTTTTTTCATACTGCCTATGTCAATTGCAAACATTATGAGAGATGCCAAAATTCACGTCACTTATGAAAAATATGTGAATATTGGCAAGGCTGGACGTAGGCTAAAGATGATTTCAGGCAGGAAGAAAGCAGCAGGAGTGCATAAACAAAGATCCCATGATTTCAGACATCAAAGATATTGTTAAAGACTACAAACCGTGTAAGTGAATATTTATGTCATCAGGAGAAGGAGCCAGTTATGGCACACAGGACATTCCAATTCCATGGAGCAAACTTGGAATGGACATAAAACAAAAAGGAGAAACTAGTTAGATCCCATTATCATAGTAGTGTCCTTAGTTGTCTGAGAAGCTAAGTTGTAGCATCATATGATTTTCAAAGTGACAGGATTTTCAAAGTGACAGAACATTGACTTAGGAGAACATGCCACTTGTACAAGTGATCCCCCAACTATTAAACCCAAAGAAATCATTTTGATCTTTGCTTAAGAATCTGTGAATGCCATGAATTTTCACATTTGGGCAAGTTTAAGTGCATTAGTTGTCAGACTGAAAAAAGAGTGGAAAAATAGTTCTACACTTTACTTTTCTTTCTCTGAGATTGTATCAATATTGTTAAGCTTCCAATTGGATTATTTTTACTGTACAGCACATCCTAGAAAGTAACTAAATGCTGTGATCACACTATTTGCCCAAAAGGTCTTTCATCTGAATTTGTTAGTGTTAAATCAGAACCCGAATCCCTCTTCAGTTTCATTAAGAACAGTACCTGGCCAAAAGGCTATGTGCAGTAATACTGCATGCATAGGCCTGCTAAGGGAAGCTGATCTTGTCAGAAACAGTAATCGTTTGAGGCTGTCTGTCCTAAAGGGTTCTGTGACCGTGAATGGTTTAATCTGCCTAAAGGACACACATGTAATTCTGTGGTATTAATGAGCAATTTTGCATCATCACAGAGCTGGCTTGTGCTTTTCGTGTTCATTATGATAACATTTTCCATCATCAGAAATGTTTCATCTTCAAATAATTACTATTGTTTGTATTACCATACTGCCTAAAGGTAATAATTGGTGATATACCAATCTCCTAGAACTGGAAGGGATCTTGAAAGGTTATCAAGTCCAACCCCCTGCCTTCACTAGCAGGACCAGTTTTTGCCCCAGATCCCTAAGTGGCCCCCTCAAGGATTGAACTCACAACCCTGAGTTTAGCAGGCCAATGCTGAAACCACTGAGCTATCCCTCCCCCCAGTAGTAGCCTTAGTCATGGACCAAGACCCCATTGTGCTGGGCCCTGTACAAACAGAAGAAAAAGACCGTTCCAACCCTAGAGAGTTTATAAACTAAGATGACACCATGGATGGATGCAGATAAATGAAGTACCAGAAAACAAAGGGAACAATACCAGTCATCATGATAGGTTGTGATCTCAGCTGCTGTCATAGCTTTCCTACTCAGTTCTGAACCTTAGAGTTCAGAAAAGAAGATGCTAGCATGAAACCTCCAAGCTTAATTACCAGCTTAGATCTGATATCTGAGATCTGAAATTCCAGACAGGAATTTCAGTGCCTGCCTCACTCTGGTCTCCCGAAAACCTTCCCTGGGGAACCCCAAGACTCAGATGCCCTGAGTCTCATAACAAAGGGAAATAACCCACTTCCCTTCTCCCTCTTTACCTCCTCCCAGGCTTCCCCTCCCTGGGTTACCCTGGAAGATTACTTGTACTTAAACTCCTTGAATTACAAAACAGGGAGGACAATTTACCTCTCCCCCTCCTTCTTTTCCCTCCCACCAATTTCCTGGTGAGCTGCAGGCTCAATCCCCTTGAGTCCCCACTAGGAAAAAATCCAACAGGTCTTAAAAAGAAAGCTTTATATAAAAAGAAAGAAAAAGACATAAAAATGGTCTCTGTATCAAGGTGACAATATACAGGTTATTGGCTTAAAGAAAACATGAATAAACAGCTTATTCAAAAAGAAATACAATTTAAAAATTCCAGCAACTACACACATGTAAATACAAAAAAAACAATATAAGCCTATTGTTTTTAATTCCTTTGTACTCACAACTTGGAAACACAAGATTAGAAAACCTGAAGATAGAGAGATCCTCTCTCAGAGCCGAGAGAGCACAGAGTCACAGACAAAAGACACACACCCAAAAATTCCCTCCTTGAGCTTTGAAAAATCTGGTTTCCTGATTGATCCTCTGGTCAGGTATTTGGTTCCCTTTGTTAACCCTTTACAGGTAAAAGAAACATTAACCCTTAGCTATCTGTTTATGACAGCTGCCTAGCTGGTAAGTTTTTTTGTAGGCATCAAAGAACAGCAGAATTCCAATGAGAGTTTTGAAAGAGACTAATGAGGTAGCTTTGCAGAGGCTTATGGGCAGTCTTCCCAAGCTTGAGGGCAGCATGGGAGAAAGCACAAAGGTGATTGTTTGTTTGAAAATGTAACAAATGAGTGATGGAGGCTCTCATCGTGGGCCTGTGGGATGCAGGGGTTGACACCTCACTAGTGAATAAGATGATAGGGAGGGTGGGAATAGGCCATGAAGGAAAGGCCTTGAAAGTGAAGACAAGTCTCCTTTTCTGTCTTGTTAAACATAAAAGATGAGCCAGTGGAGGGATGTAAAGAGAGGTGTTAGATGACCAAGATCATATGAGACATCATCGGTGTTGATGGACTGGAAGTTATGGAAAGGCCAAGTGACAAGGTGTGGGGAGGAGGGGTGATGGGTGATGCTGAAAGAGCCCAGATGATGGCTGAGAGTGGAACTCAGTAAGAAAGGAGAGCAGTGCTTGGTGAATCCCAGGTCAAATGAATGATCCTTTTTGGTGACTGGGAGAGTTGAACCAGGCCTGCAGGTTAAAGAAGAAGTTGAGAGTGAGGGGTTGGAGATGACTATGGGAGATTGAGGAGAGAGAGAGAGACAGGAGTCAAAATCAGAGAGGAAGCCTGTTGGGAAGGAGTTGGGTAGATGGTAGATGACAGGAGTTGAGAGCAGGTGGGAAGTGTAGAAGGTGATGGTAACAAAGAGGGGGAAATGGAGCCAGTGAGGGGGAAGAAAGAGGACAGGTGTTAGGATACAGACAGAAGGTGTGGGAAGAGCCATGTGGGAATGGCAGACGGACAAGATTTGGTGGGGCACATTTGAAAAATGCTGTGAAGGTAAGTGTGGAAGACACCAGGATAGGAAAGGCTCCCTGGTGCTTGTAGCAGCTCCCCAGGTCAGGAAGCCACATTGGGTTGTCCCGAGAGGGGAGGAAGGTGGCTGAGCTGCACCACTGGGAGGATCTGGGCAGGGCTGGGGGTAGAGGGAGACACAAGGTCAGGAGCTGCAGTTGAACAACAAATACACATCTCATAGTTGGTGAGAAGGAAAAGACCAGGTAGCTACAAAAGCATTGAACTTTGCCATGTAGAAACTTGATCCAAGGATATAATCTTCTTGGCTTAGTATTAAAATATTTTATACATTTAAACAACTTAAACTAGTGCACAACCTATGAATTCTATCTTCTACTCATGTCTGGAGCATGTCACTAATAGTTCTTATATCTGGGTACTGATGGAGCATTTTGAAGGAAGAAATATGTAGATTTAAAAAAAACAAACCTAAATGAATTTGGACAGTTAATAATGCAGTTACACTATGTCTACAGCATCTCCAATTATACTGCAACAAATACCTGGTATTGGTGCACTGATAGGCCAAGTTTTGAAAAAAAAGGAGACTAGGGCTCTAGGAGCACAATTGTGCCGCTTCATTTGTGTGTATAACTACTTTGAATGGGGTGCACATTTAGATGACTAAATACTTATTTGCATGTGTAAATGCATGATTTGCATGTGCTATTGCACTAACTGAACAAGGAAATATAATATAGTCTTGAATGCTTCCCATGTTGAAATGTTGGTTATTTAGTGCTAAATTTTATCAAACTGATCTGTGTGATATTAAAGAAAAATATGGAATTTGATTTAGGGACTTTTTTTATGCAGTAAGAGCTCATGGCACTTTTAAAGCCCCCCTGCCACCCCCAAAAAGACAGGTTCCTGCCCTGAGGAACTTACCATTTCAATCAGACAGACTACAGTGAAATATGATAGTTAACAAAAGATGCCAGAGATGGTATGGGAGAATAAGTGGTATGATGGTGAAAGATGAGATGTGCTTATTATGCATGCATCTTGCTGAAACTTGGCATGGAAGGTGCCCAGAGGTCCATGCAGGATGACTTCAGTGGCAACATGTTGGATGGACATGAGCAGTGCAAGTGAGAATGGGAGAGGCCAGAGAGGAAGTGGTTGCAGTAGCAAAGATGAGATGATCAAGGCATGAGTGAGACTTTGATGGTGGGGATGACTAGAAAGGGGCAGATTTTTGGAGGTATGGTATTATAAAGGAAGAACCAACAGGATTTAATAGCAGTATGGATGGCGGGACAGAAAAAGAAGATAGAAAAAACTGAGACATCCCCAGATTGGGACGGTAGTGGAATAAGTGATAGTGATAGAGAAGGAAGACTTCAGAGGAAGTGAACAGATAAGAAATTAATTTTCACCATGTTATGCATGAGTTGGCAGCTGGCCATGAAGGAAGAGATGTTGGGTATTCAGTTGCCAATGCAGGAATGAACAGGGGTTCCTAGTGATCTTATTAAGGTATCCAGAACTTGTATTTACAATTTTTAGTTTGTGTCTGAGATTGTAAACTCTTCAGGACAGGGACTGAGTCTTCTTTTGAGTTTGTACAATCTCTACTACAATGGATCCTCAATCCCAATGTTGCTTTTGAGTGCAATTTATATTAATAGTTAATAGAGATGGTTCTTTCTTCACATCGTCCTTCCTTGGCTTTTGTGGCCCTTCTCATTTGTTTCTCTTTCTTCTGACTGTTCTTTCCGTTCAAAATGCAGCTGCTAAAATTACCTTCCTTGCGTGTTGATTAGACCATGTCATTCCAAGTTGCCCTCAGTAGTAACTTAAAATTTCCCACCCAGGCCTTCAAGGCCCTGCAGAAACCTACCCCTGTCTCCCTCTTGGATCTGGTTTCTTTCTGTTGCCCTCTCACTTCTTCATCCTTTTAGCAACATGAGCTCACTGCTTACTTCAATTTTTCTCCTATGCCCATCTTTGTACCTTTCTCCATGTTCTTTATGCATAGAAAAATCTCCCAGTCCCAATGAATGAGGTCCCCATGGGCCCACAAGCACTAATCTGTGTCACCCTCACTAAAACTCTATATTATACAAGGGGAGATTTTTTTCCTCTTGTTTTTTCAGTGTGTTTTACCTCTGTGACTCCCTGTAGAGTGTAAACTACTCTGGGCAGGGACTGTCCTGTATAGAACCCCCGCATAAGGGTGCTCATGAAATAATAAAAACAACATTATTAGAGCAGAAGAGGATTGGTTGGGTGCAGAGGGACAAGGACAGATCTCCAAGGGAAAGTGAGGGGATTTGAGAGAAGAAGGGAGGAGGATTCACGGAGGGAGGTGGTGAAAGAACAATTCAAAAGGCAGGAGAACCAATCAAGTGCAAGGAGGAGGGAGTGGTTGACTCTGCCAAAGGCAGAAGATGGAGTAAGGAGTCTGAGGAGTGAAAAGAGGCCCTTGGACTTGGCTGGAAGCAGATCAGTAATGACCTTTAGTCAGAGTGGTCTCAGTAGAGTAGAGTGGAGTGGGCTGAAGCCAGATTGCAGAGGATCCAGGGGAGAGCAAGTTAGAGAAGAGAACGCTGAGGAAGCAGGCATAGCCAGCACACTCAGCGCTCGGACGTAAAGGGGAGGAGGAAGATGGGATGGTAGCAGGAGAGGCAAAAGCTGTCCCAGGTAAGGTTTTCATACTCTGGGTATCTTGAAGCACTTTACAGCAATGAGTTAGAAACTGATAGAGCAGGTGAGCTGTAAACGTGGCAGCTACTAAGTATTCAGTAATAGTTGACACGCAGGCTTAGCTGGTATAACTTGCTTTATTGAGAGAGAGTCTTTTGGCCGGGAATCAGCGATTAGTTTCTACTCTTTCTTTGTACCTCAGTGGGCAAAAGAGATTTCGCGTTATGTCATCTGAATGACAGCATCCTTAGCAGTGCAGCACTGCACTGCAGCATCAGCAATGTGTTCAGGGCAGGCAGGGGAAAACAAAATGTGATACCTTCTAATCATCAATTGACAAATCAAACAAGAAAGAAGATAGTCTTAGCAGTTTAATGGCAGCAGGAAGGATATTACAGAAATCTCTACATTTCTGGCATTGTTGATAGTTGCATGCAAATCCGAATGTTTAACAAAGCCTTAGTAAGCTATCAAGTAACATTGGCTGGTGACATGGTGCTTAACAATTATGTCATGCTGCATACTGCTGAATAAGTAATGTAAAAAGTAGGCTACTTTTGAAGTCTCATTTTTGGCTGGAAGAGCACTAAAGATGTTAAAATGTTTGGCTTTCTTTTGTCATTCTTACTGCATGTGTAACAATATCTTCAGGCAACGCTGACTTGCCTAGTACTTGTTCCATGGTTAATGCATTTTCTGTAATTTGCTGTAATAATTTGGTCTTTGCAATGGTTTGTTGGTATTTTCTATGTTTATGAACTCTGGAGTGCATCAAGGGAGCTTCTGTGTGGCTACACTTGAAACAAAGCTTTCTGCTTTCACTGTAATTTACTCCACAGCTGGTGCAACTGAAATCAAATCCTGAAATGTTCAAAGGACAAATATAGTTGTAGATTGTTTGTTTGTTTGTTTGTTTTTTTCTAAAAACATCCTGAGCAAAGAATTTCCTTAAGGAACACTGAGCCAGATTCAGTACTTCCGATGCATTATCTCTTCCCTTCTCCTGCCTGCCCCCGCCCCACTCCAGAGATTTACGAAAGTGCATAGGTCAGCATATTTTTCAGGGATAACCTATGATAATTGAAACCCATATCTGCTTTTTAAGGATATGATCTGAAATTGTAGGTCAACACCCTTTCTCTCACCAAATACCCCACAGAAATTAAATGTTAACATTATGCATAATAGTAGCCATGCTTGGAGGATTTGAGATCAGCACTTTGACACTGATTTAAAAAAAAACAAAAAAAACTTTTTATGGGTTTCCACTGCTTTGTCTACACTGCAGCTGGAAGGTGTGATTGCCAGCACTTGAGCCCTGGGGAGATGCAAATTTTTTATCCACATCCAATCTGCAATCCACAAACATGGCCCGTGGATATCTGTGGATATAAAGCGGATATCTGCCGATTTGCAGGGCTCTAGATATAAAATTTGGATCTGTATCCATCCGCAATCTGCAAACATGGTCCATGGATATTCACATCCGCAGCGCCTCAGGTTAGCTGCCCATGCTTGGACTTAGGGTTGGGGGGGAATGCCTTGGACTTGGGTGGCTAGCCCAAACTGTTGCCAGTTCCGCAATATCCCCTCTGCTTCTTATAGTATGTGAGCTCGTGTGAGTTTGTCTGGATTTACTGAACCCTTGCAGGGGTTCAAGCAATACCCGTTTCCCTTTGCCTTTAAACAAAATGATCAGATGTTCTGGCAGGGGAGCTTGAGGCAATTAGTCAAGAAAAAATTGGTACAGTATTGAAGACAAATGGTATGACTTTGAGGGGGTTGCCTATTAGCCATCCTCCTCAAATCTCCTCACAGAGGAAAAGTTACTTGCAAAGCTCCACAAGAAAATGGAGTTGCTTTAGTAAAACTAAATTTGCCCATTGTGTGATCCTCCACTCACCTCTTCAGCAACATACCTCAGTCATGGGCCCTTTGGAAAGCTGCTACCTCTGTTGAGGGCTGCTGCGGAACGGGCAACAGCTAAATAAGCCACACGTCCATTAGAGACTATTAGTCTACTGGTCACTATGGGCTACGTCAGAGGTCGGCAACCTCTGGCACACGGCTCACCAGGGTAAGGACCCTGGCAGGCCAGGCCAGTTTGTTTATCTGCCGTGTTGGGAGGTTCGGCCGATTGCGGCTCTCACTGGCTGCGGTTCTCTGTCCCAGGCCAATGGGGGTGGCGGGAAGCCGCAGCCAGCACGTCCCTCGCCTATGCCACTTTACACTGCCCTCATTGGCCTGAGACAGTGAACCGCGGCCAGTATGAGCTCCGGTCCGCCGAACCTGCAGACGCAGCAGTTAAACAAACTGGCCTAGCCCACTAGGGTGCTTACCTTGGTGAGCTACGTGCCACAGGTTGCTCAGCCCTGGGCTACGTGTTCAAGAAGTTCCATGCCTACAATCAGAATCAGATTTTGGGCACATTGTTCATCTCTCTGACCTTCCAATCCAAATAGATAATAATAAACCATTTCACCAACTCCTTTCACAATCACATTTACACATTCCACCTCTTCCCCTTTGCTTCATACAGGAAGGGGCACCCAAATATTATCTCCCACCTCCCTTTGGGGGTTCATCTGGAGTTTCCAGGAACTTCCTCTGCCCCCAAGAGCACCTTATGTAAAAGAGAAATTTTTTTCCTTCCCACAACCAAGGGAAAGTGAGTGCAAGGAGCATTGTTCTTCTTTTTGCTCCTTTTCCCCTATGGACAGAAAGGGAAATGCCACCAAAACTATATGGAGAATGTGTGGGAGCCACTGGCCTGACCAGTAAGAGGATACCGATTCTGAAAAAGCACTATTGGTGGTGTTTTGGACAAGTGTTCTGCAGAGCACCAGTAAATCCATGGCAATTTATGCATTACAACTCAGGTTAGAAAACGCTGCTGCTTATTGCCCATAGGCCATATGATAAAGCTGTAAACTGACCTTCCTTTTGACAGTACTGGACTCAGGTAACCTTTAATCTTGGGCACTGGCAACTCCTGGGTATACCAGAACTCCCTCCATTAGAAATTCCTCAGTGTTTCTGGTTGGGGCTGTGACAGAAGGTTTGGACCTGTGTCCCTAGTTCATAGTTCAAAATAACAGAAAATGATGGGAGGGAGGGTTTTAATATTGAGGAAAATGCCAACCTGTCTACTTGAAAGGACAGCACAGAAACTGTCTCGAGTGGAGATATTCAGACCAGTCTGTGAAATATAGTCTCTGAGCTTGGTCACTAAGCCTTTGAAAGGTGGCTTTTAATCCTCATTAAAGGATTTTTGTATACTCAGTGGCCTGCTCCTAAGCGAATACCCATTCCCCCAAACCTTATTAGATATGTATGGGTAACTGGAGAAACTGTTTTGGAAAAAGGGATGGCTACCCTAGATCAAGTGAGGTTTGTCTCAGGGGTTGGCAACCTCTGGCATGCGGCCTGGCGGGCTGGGCCAGTTTGTTTATCTGCCGCGTTGGCAGGTTCGGCCCACCGCGGCTCCCACTGGCCACGATTCGCCATCCCGGGCCAATGGGGACTGCAGGAAGTGGTGCGGGCTGAGGGATGTGCTGGCCACAGCTTCCTGCCACCCCCATTGGCCTGGGACGGCGAACCGCGGCCAGTGGGAGCCGCGGTCGGCCGAAACTGCCGACGCGGCTGGTAAACAAACTGGCCCGGCCCGCCAGGGTGCTTACCCTGGTGAGCCCCATGCCAGAGGTTGCCGACCCCTCATTTAGCCAAAGGGAGTTGATAAGAGAGAGCTCTGGAAACAGCAAAGAATCTCTCTCTAGAATGCAAGTGATGTTAACAGACTGACCAAAGAATGATCCAGAGAGAGCACCATATCTAGTGTAGTTGATGCTAGTGTGTAGTCCTCAAGGAATCAATTCTGAAGCACTTAGAGGAGAGAAAAGTGATCAGGAACAGTCAGCATGGATTCATCAAGGGCAAGTCATGCCTGACTAACCTAATTGCCTTCTATGATGAGATAACTGGCTCTGTGGATGAGGGGAAAGCAGTGGATGTGTTATTCCTTGACTTTAGCCAACGTTTTGCTATGGTCTACCACAATATTCTTGCCAGCAAATTAAAGAAGTATGGGCTGGGTGAATGGACTATAAGGTGGGTAGAAAGTTGGCTAGATTGTTGGGCTCAACAGGTAGTGATTAATGGCTCCATATCTAGTTGGCAGCTGGTATCAAGCGGAGTGCTCTAAGGGTCAGTCCTGGGGCCAGTTTCATTCAATATCTTCATTCACGATCTGAAGGATGGCGTGGACTGCACCTTCAGCAAGTTTGCAGATGACACTAAACTGGGAGGAGTGGTAGATACTCTGGCGGGTAGGGATAGGATGCAGAGGGACCTAGACAAATTAGAGGATAGGACCAAAAGAAATCTGATGAGGTTCAACAAAGACAAGTGCAGAGTCCTGCATTTAGGACGGATAAATCCCATGCACTCTTACAGACTAGGGACCGAATGGCTAGGAAGCAGTTCTACAGAAAAGGACCTAGGGGTTACAGTTGATGAGAAGCTGGATATGAGTTGACAGCGTGCCCTTGTTGCCAAGAAGGCTAATGGCATTTTGGGCTGTATAAGTACGGACATTGCCAGCAGATCGAGGGATGTGATCATTCCCCTCCAGTCTCATCTGGAGCACTGTGTCCAATTTTGGGCCGTACACTACAAGAAGGATGTGGAAAAATTGGAAAGAGTCCAGCGGAGGGCAAAAAAATGATTAGGGTGGCTGGAGCACATGACTTATGAGGAGAGGCTGAGGAACTGGGTGTTTAGTCTGCAGAAGAGAAGAAATGAGGGGGGGATTTGATAGCTGCTTTTAACTACCTGAAGGGGATCCAAAGAGTGGGATCTCAGTGGTACCAGATGACAGAAAAAGGAGTAATGATCTCAAGCTGCACTGGGGAGGTCTAGGTTGGATATTAGGAAAACTTTTCACTAGGAGGGTGGTGAAACACTGGAATGGGTTACCTAGGCAGTGGTGGGAAATCTCTTCCTTAGAGGTTTTTAAGGTCAGGCTTGACAAAGCCCTGACTGGGATGATTTAGTTGGGGATTGGCCCTGCTTTGAGCAGGGGGTTGGACTGGATGACCTTCTGAGGTCCCTTCCAACCCTGATATTCTGTGATTCTATGACTCTAAGCATAAATAAGCATATGTAAAGCAAACTGTTTTACATTTAGGTTATTAATTCCATATATTTTTTGTTTTTTAATAAATCGTATGCAATCTTCTCTAAGAAAAAGGACTGAAAGGTGTAGAATTTCTGGAGGCTGCACCCTGCCCTCTCAGTCTCAGTCAAAGGGAATGTTCAGAAATATCTTACCCCCATGAGCTGCATTGCCATCAATCTGTAGCAGGCCAAAGAAGGTGCAGGAGGTAGGAATTGGTGGCACTAGTCTCCGGAACCATATATTCAGCATTCTTTGCCAAATAAAATGGTCCCAAATCACAATTTGAAGTCACACGATAGTTGTTGGTCAGCTCCCTCTAAATATTTGTAATCCAAATGATTGTTAATTTAAAAATGAAGAAAGAACAAAATAAGGGATCAGATATTGTGGAACTAGCACTGTTGACTTCATGCTTTCTTCCCCTTCCTTCCTCTTTGTGTCTATCCATTGCCATCTTTTATTCCTTCTTTCAGTCTGTTTCCTCTTCTGCTCCCTACTCCTTTGCAACTTCAAGCCATCATCTGTAAAAAAGCAGGACTAAGCTCCCTGCACTGTGGCAGTTCACACACTCAGTACCTACTGATCAAGATCATAATACTCTTACTAAAATGCTAGCATATGTCCATTTTGGGGAAAACAGATTGGTCTTCTAAGGGGGTCATAAGAAGTTCCCTTGATCTCTAATGTAAGAACCTGTGTACCAAGTGATTATGTTCAATTATATGATCAGCTTTAGAGAAGGTCATTTTAAATAAACAGATGGAGTGTGAGCAAAAGCTGTATGTCTGTATTTCTGACTCAACATAAATCATAGGTAAAAATTTCAAAAGCCTTTAAAATCATTTACGAGCCTATGTCACATTGACTTCCAATGAGGTTTAACCTCCTAAATGATGTAGAGGCTTTTCAAATGGGACTTAAGCTCCTAAATTATTTAGACACTTTTGAAAATGTTACCCCTTAGGTCTATATGGTATGAGGCAGTTAATCAAAATGAGCCAAATTACATCTCTTTGCTTTGGCATCCAAAATGGGCACAAATGAATGCTGTAAGAGCAGTACTATTTTGTGTCTGCATCCTGGCCAAACCTCATCTCTCTGTTGAACCCCTACACAAATCATCCATGCTCTTAGGAATCTGAGCATGAGCAGGTATATGGTGGCCTTAAGTTAATCAAAATGTCAGGAAGAAAATGTATTGACCATGCCGCCTGATCCTTAAACAGACTTCGAGAATTCTCTTCTCTGGCGCGATGTATAATGTACCCATTGAGATATTACAAAATGCCAATCCTGCAGATTTGGGGGAATCTGGATCATGGTGTAGCATTTGCACTGTTTCTCTTCTGGCTGTGCCCAGAAGTTGTTCCGTGAGGTTCTGTCATATGTGTGGTGATTTTTGTACATGAAGATTTACAGCCTTGATAGTAAAATATCCTCAAAATGTGATATAGTTAATCCAAAGCGAAGTGACAGCATTTTTAATGAAAAAATGTCAATATGTGTTTGAAAAGAATTATGTACATAATAGAATCACCTGGTCTTCTGCAATATTTTAGTTTTTTTAACTGTCTCATCCTTTCTCCTTCTTTGCCACCACTCGATTCACCTAGGCGCATCAAAGGGGAGTGGAAAAACTCCAGTTCTCTATCCTTCCATCAGCTCTCCAGCCTTTCTTAGGGACATTTATATATTCCTGTGGCACTCTCTCTCCCTTTTTGAATCTAGTGAATGTCTCCAGAGCCTTCCTCCACCATTGCTCATAGCCTAAGTAGTAGCAGAATGAAATTTGATCTGATTTCTTGTCAGTTTCATTGCTGTCCACAAGGCTGTGGGGCAGCAGTAGAGTTTGCTCTGCTGTAGCCTGGCAAAGCTCAGAGCAGCAGTGTGCAGCGCTGGAGGTGTGTCTGCAGACTTGAGAAGATAGCATTGCATTAGTTTAACTTAGTTTGTGTTTGGAAGGTTATCTTTGCAATCATAAGGGCTGGATTTTTTAAGGAAAGTTAGATTCTGCAGAAGCAGATGACTCTCACTCAGGCTTCCTACTCACCATGTGTGGGTAGGTGAGTGAATTTTTCAAGTTGTGTTCAAAAGCAAGATATTTTTTTCTGTAGTCAGAATGAAAGTGAATTTTCATACATGGGGAAAAAAACCCAACCTCTTCTATACAGGAGCAGACTGTTAGAGGTCTGCCAACTGGCCTATTTGAGAGAACTAGTGAAGTCATCAAGCCAAGTCTATTTTAATACACTGACAGTGCAGTGAGGCAGCTGGAGGTACAGGCACACAGAAAGAGCAAGCAAGAGAGAGATGTTTTTCCTCCAGCAGAAATATTCTGTAGTAACTGACAGCATTACAATTTCAACTCTGCTGAGGTTCTGATAGATCAGAGAGATTTGAGGAAGTTTGCACAAAGGTCTTAGCAAAAAGGGCATGAGGGGTATCTATCTGTTTGTTGTCTGAAATAGTCTCAACATCACATGCACATGGCTCTGTGTCAAGCTGCTGTGATGCAGGCTATGGAACAGAATAGGTTGCCATGGGTAAGCAAAATGGTGACTGTCAAAAGCTGCAGACAGAACCCTTTATTTAAACAGGATGGAAAATTTTTGACTAAATAAAGGTCAGAAATGCCAAGGCTATCATTAACTGACACAGTCCTGCAAGAAATGATGAGAAAAGTTTTAAAAGTAAGAAGTAGGACACTCATCATATATAATTTATCAGCATATAGGAAAACACATCTAACATCATGCTGTGCAGTAAATGTATCCACTACAGCAGGGGTTGGCAACCTCTGGCACGCGGCTCACCAGGGTAAGCACGCTGGTGGGCCAGGCCAGTTTGTTTACCTGCTACATCCACAGGTTTGGCCGATCGCCACTCCCACCTGCTGCAGTTCGCCGCTCCAGGCCAAAGGGTGCTGTGGGAAACAGCGCGGGCCGAGGGATGTGCTGGCCGCGGCTTCCCACCACACCCATTGGCCAGGGACGGTGAACTGCGGCCACTGGGATCCGCAATTGGCCAAACCTGTGGAGGCGGCAGGTAAACAAACTGGCCCGGCCTGCCAGAGTGCTTACCCTGGCGAGCCCTGTGCCAGAGGTTGCTGACCCCTGCACTACAGGATCAGGAAATAGTGACAAAATGCTGGTTTCAAAAAATCATCACCCCTAAAAGAATCCTCCCTTCATCTAGTAAAATAGATGTTTTTAATTTCCTTGATTAAGAGCCCCATTTTGTGTGTTCATATCCATATGTTTAGAATGGAAAATGATTCATAATTTGATTCTGAGACCCTGAAATGAGAAGCTGCTCTATTTGCAGTAGAAACTATTTCAAGGTGTACAACAGGTTTCATATCACAAATCAATTAATGCAAAACAATATTATTTCTCAAGCATTAAAATGCTAAGAATTCAAGTTAACCATATTCAGTCTAAATGAACATGCTGGCAGATTCTTAGCTGGTTTTGAGGAGAGGTAGCCTGCTTTGAATGGGTACTTGTGAAATGCTATCTCACACTGTAACGCATAGTTAATAGAACTAGACAGCATTGTAGCATGCCTGCATTCAGGAGTCATGACTGTGAAGAGTGCCATGATTCAACCTGATATAGCAGTAGGAACCCTGAGACAGGAAGTTGCCTTGTTTACAAGAAGTAAAGAAACCACAATTGCAAACAAACCTGAAAGATTCCACTGTGGCTTTCATTATGAATAGCAAGCAACAGTGCTGAGAATTAGTGTTTTTAAATCTAAATACCAGTGATGAGACACTGGAAAGATGAAAATATTATCTTACAAAGTCTCCAAATAAAAAAAGTATATGATTGTATTGCTACATCTCTCAGAACTGCTGTAATATGTCGAAGTAAACATAATATGAAATTGCTGCTGTTAGGGTGGGGAGGGAGAGGAAGGGGCAGCTCTCATTTCCCTGGAGCTATTTGAATCTGAGATTAGGAATATATAGTGTGAAACCTGTGAAATCTGTTTGGGAGTTTCTCGCTTGACTGGGTTAAAAGACAAATCCAGTCAATATCTTTGCTTCATTACAGAAATTAAAATACTTTTTCATAACTAAAATATATGCCAAAAAAGATAGGCCTTACTAGTCTGACTTTTGTCGAACCTTTGTGTTCTTATTATGATTTGAATGCCAAGTAAGTCCGTTTCTTTCAATCACAAAATGACTTGGTGTTCAGATTGAGATTACTGACCTGTAAAGAAACTCTCAGGGTTACAGTTTAATTATGAGGAGCACATTCTCCCCTCAATATGCTGGAGATCCATGGGAGTTCCAGACATGTGTCATGGGGAGAATAAGCCCCCAAGTAATGCATCTGCTCCTGTATAAGTAGATTATATTTATGCATAAAGCACCATATGCAGGCAGTTATTAAGCTTTGTCTGTAACAACAAATTAGACAGACATACAAGCCAAACTTTCTGGCTAGCATACTATTGTGAAATAGTAAATGTCAGTCAACTACTGGTACTCATCCTTAGCCTGCTTAACCTGAAAATTACTTACTTACAAAGGGTGTGCTAAGAATTCTGACCCCTCCCTCCTGTGCAAATCTGTTAGTTTCAGTGAAGCTGCAAGAAAGATGAAGTTGGCCTTTGACTTGCTATTTTTCTTGTTGGAGATGCTTGCATTAACCAACTTCTGAAAAATCTGTTGTTTCACTGCTTTTTTTCTGGCTTTTCATTCCTTAGATTTTATACTCTTTCTCTTGTTACTCTTCTGATGCAGGTGAGTGTCTTTGTTAGTTGCATTTCAGCAGATGTTTAAAAGGGACACTAAAAATTTGTAGGCCCAACTTTTGACCTGCCTGTTGTTTACACTATATTGTAGGTGTAAATGTTGTTGTTTGGGTTATGGGAAAGTTGGTGGGTATGCTGTTGTATTGCTGTTTTTAATTTGTGGTGAAAGTGTCTGGAACTCTGGGAAGGGGCTATGTTCTGTACAGTTTAGGTAAATGCAAAAGCATTTATAAGACGGTGGGGAAAAAGTGATATTAGATAGTAATTGAAAAATGGTAGATCGTCATGCCATTAAATGCTCTGTTGTAAAGCCTGTTCTTGTGGGGGAGGGACAGGGGCGGCTCTAGGTATTTTGCCGCCCCAAGCACAGCAGGCAGGCTGCCTTCAGTGGCTTGCTTGCGGGAGGTCCCCGGTCCCGCGGATTCGGTGGCACGCCTGCGGGAGGTCTGCCAAAGCCGTGGGACCAGCGGACCCTCCGCAGGCATGCCACCAAAGGCAACCTGCCTATCGCCCTCACGGTGACCGGCAGAGCGCCCCCTGTGGTTTGCCGCCCCAGGCACGCGCTTGGCATGCTGGTGCCTGGAGCCGCCCCTGGGGAGGGGGCAGCGTTAAGGCTGGGAGTGCAGCCTTCACATTGACAGCCAAGACAGTGCCTAGTGATTTTTTGGAGCCCAGCATTAGACCTTAAAGAGGCCAGATGCTAAGAAAGTACTCAGCCTCCCTTTCAAGGTGTGTGAAGATGAGCACCCAAAAAGTGAAAGAGGTAGGTGCTTCTTGGAAATCAGGCCGCTTTAAAGTGTCTGTCTCCGTTTTTAGATGCCTTATTTTGGGCAGCTTGAAAAGGATCCTGAATGCTTTCTTGAAATCAGTCCCCTATAAGGTATCTCAAGTTGGGCACTCAAAAACTGAGTAATCTAAAATCATCTGTTGGCCATGATTTGTCAGAAGTGACATTTCTTAAGTCTTTGACTGTTAAACCATGTAGTTATTAATGTCCGCTTCGGGATGAATGGAACCCTCACTTCTGGTGCCTCTGCACGTGGTTCTCCTACGGAACATTTGGGAGGCACAAACTAATTTATGGCCCAGAGCCAAGGCAACAGGAGTCAGACTATGGGTGGGCCAGTGAAAGGGGTAAGTGGTAAGATCTAGGGCCAGAGGATTAGGGACACACATGGTCATTCGTGGAGTAGTTCTGTAAGCTGCTGTGTGGTTCTGGGGAGTGAGGTGAGAGCATCTTCCTAAGAACCCAGCACAACTATTTGGCTTCAGTGCTTTATTGATTGGATTTATTGTTGTCACCCAAGTAAAGTAATTATAGTTGATTAAAAAGGCATGATTGCATTATTTGCATGTGGAGAGATAAGAAAATCACTGGCCATAAGGATGGGATACTTCTGAAAAATCAAGGGGATCAGCGTGTCTCTAAAAAGAAAGGAAGAAAAATAAACAAGGTAAAAGTGGCTGTATAGCGATAAGGCTATAAGGAAGTTGTGATTTTTTGGTTTAAAAGTTATAGCCACAGTTTTTAAACATGGTTTTGGTGTGGTTTTCCAAGGTTTGCAGCCTGCCTGGCAAAGCAGGGCAGTGACACAGAAGAGATCCCACATGACCTGCTTGGCTCTCAAAGGCAAGCATGATGGAGGAGCAGCTGGGCCAGATTTGAATGATGGAGGGGCAGTTGGGTCAAATTTCAGTGAGTGCTTGTCTGCACTTGAAATGCTACAACGGTATAGCTCAGGGGTCAGCAACCTTTCAGAAGTGGTGTGCCTAGCCCTCATTTATTCACTCTAATTCAAGGTTTCGCATGCCAGTAATGCATTTTAACGTTTTTAGAAGGTCTCTTTCTATAAGTGTATAATATATAACTAAACTGTTGTTGTATGTAAATTAAATAAAGCTTTTAAAATTAAATTAAAATTTATTTAAAATTAAATTAAAATGCAGAGTCCCCCGGACCGGTGGCCAGGACCCAGACAGTGTGAGTGCCACTGAAAATCAGCTTGTGCGCCCCCCTTCGGCACACGTGCCATAGGTTGCCTACCCCTGGTATAGCTGCTCCTGTTGGTGAAGGTAATCCACCTCCTCAAGAAGCGGTATCTATGTCAGTGGAAGAGTTCCGAGACGCTGGCCACACCAAGGATTAGGTTGGGGTAGTTGTGTCAGGGGTGTGGATTTTTCACTCCCCTGAGACATGTAGCTGTGCTGATGTAAGTTCCCAGTGTAGGCCTGCGCTGATTGATGTTGTGACCTTGCACATGGGGTTACAGAGTCATTCAAATTTTCGGCAATTATAAAAAGTTGTGATGTGCGTTAAAAGTCATGGTTTCCACAACAAATTCACAGCCTGCTGTTTTCTATGGGAAAATGGCCAGCAACTACTCTGATGCAAAACCAAACACTTATAAATGTGTGTACAAAGACTGCTGCAGTATTTCTCGCAGTGACATTAGAAATGGTCGCAAGAACAGATTTATTTTCCTAGCTCTGATTGGAATATAGGTGTCTGAAGTTGTTGAACACTTGTGTTCTCTTCAAGGAGCAGGTGACGTGGAATATAAGGACATGAATGAAGTGCTTTGAAAAGTACAAGGTGCCCCAAACCACATAACTGAGAGAGAAATTTCACTTAAGAAACCAAAGAGAAGAAGTAAAGCTGTCTGCTTTCCTGGATACTTTTAACAAGCTGTCCACACCAGTGTTCCCTCTAATTTTTCCCATCCATGTGCGGAATGAATTTTTTTATGCACACCAATATGGAGGTGACGTGTGACACATCTTCATATTGGTGCACATAACAAAAATTCATGTGGCAGGGTGGGACTGAGGGGTTCAGAGTGTGGGAGGGGACTCAGGGTTGGGATAGAGGGTTGGGGTGCAGGAGTGGTGAGGGCTCTGACTGGGGGTGCAGGATCTGGGGTGGGGCCGGGGATGAGGGCCTCAGTGCTGGGCAGAGGATTGGAGTGTGGGGGCATGAGGTCTCGGACTGGGAGTGCGGACTCTGCTGAGGGAATGAGGGGTTTGAGGTGCAATGGGGAGAGAGGACTCCTTCCCCTCCACCCCCCCAGCTCTCTCTCCCCACAGGAGCAGCTGGGTTGGGCTGGGCTTCTGAAGGTGGCATGGACCAAGGGACTTACTGGCCGCCACTTCCAGCAGCTCCCATTGCCCCGGAGCAGCGATCCGTGGCCAGTGGGAGCCGCGATCGGCCGGACCTGTGGCTGCGGCAGGTAAACACACCGGCCTGACCCGCCGGGGGCTTTCGCTACACAAGCGGTGACCCTGTTTGAGGAACCCTAGTATATTGCCTCAGTATCACCAAGGAATGTGATTTTTTTTTTTTAAGTTTTATAGGTTTTGGGGGGGTGTGTGTGTGTGTTTAAATAAAGTAAATTCCATTATATGGATATATTTGTCTTGGTGCCATCAGAACATGCTGTCCCAAGAACCTGACAAGGATCCTCTTCACTACATTTCAGGAAGTCTGTATTAGAGATCCCTACATGTCCAAGCCTTAGGAACTATGTTGCTTTCATTTCATGAGATGCACATGGAATGAGGCAGGCAAAGCTCCTTTTCTGTCTACAGCTATGTTTATATTTGGCAAACTGTATCTTTCCACTCTCCTCATGCTTCCAAATGGCTGAAAAGTTTTATTCTCCAACTTTCCAAAACAAACCCTCCCCTTCAGGCAGAGACCAAGCCTGGAAAATTTCATACCAAATGGTGAGAGTTTCTGAAAATTAAGTGGCTGCAAACAGGGGATTAGAATGGCAATAATGGAGAATATTTTTTTAATTACATTTTGAGCTACTTATTTTCATGTTACCTTAGAATATTATGTACATGTGGAGGGAACTACCTTTGAAAGTAGAGAATGTAGAGGGGTGGATGTAGGAATATGGTATTATGTTCAGGACACCATACGTTTAGAGCTTTGGGAGAAACTTTGAAATATGTTGGAGTTCACTAGATGTCTTGGCTTTTTTAGTTAATCTGGGTGTGAACTTAAATAAATAATTGTATAGCATTTGGTAATATTCATGCAACAAAATATATTTCCAGTGTACTCCCAAGTGAAAAAGAGGTGGTATATACCATATAGATTCTGCTCCTCCCTTCTTTAGGAGCTTCTGGATGTGCTGCCATAGACAATCCCTCCTGCCTCCTGTTTAATGATCCTCCAAATTATCCAGATTTCACCACTACCACGGAGGCCATTCCTTCTGCCCTGAGGCCCTAATCCTCCTTCGATCACCCATATTCCCAGCACTAAGGGCACAGAAACACATAGAAGTGCACATGTAAAAATGCTGAAAACCTACTAAGCCAAAACACTGCATTGCACATGCAATTCTCCTCCTAGGGAGAGGTTAAGAGAGAAAACAAACCATATGTGGCTGATGTTGGTCATGTCACTTACTGCACTACTGGAAGGCACTCAGATACTATGGCAATGTGGACTGTATAAAAAACTGTAGAGAATAGAATTAATACCTCTTTATGAGATATCTCCAATCCTCTCTGAATCTTGCATGCATCCACTGAGATAAACCCTGTGGTTGACAGACTCCAAGACTGCTTTTTAATTATTTCTGATTTTTTCGACCTTTTTCTAGCAATGGGCAATGTGATTCAGATCAAGTAAGAACTTGATCCAAACCTTTTTGAGCTATAAATAGGTTTATCCAGTGGTGAGCTGGAGCCAGTTCGCACCGGTTTGCAAGAACTGGTTGTTAAATTTAGAAGCCATTGTAGAACTGGTTGCTGAAGGGGTGGCCCGGCTTCCCCAGCTAGAGCCCTAGGCCTTTTAAATTGCCACTAGAGCCCCATTGCTGGAGCCCTGGGGTACGGCTGCGGGGCTCTGGGGGCTATTTAAAAAGTCCAGGGTTCCTGCTGTTTCTATCACCCTGGCCCTTTAAATAGCCGCCAGAGCCCCACTGCTTCCCCAGGTCTCTGGCGGCTATTTAAAAGACCAGAGTGATAGAAGCAGGGGGGTCCTGGGGCCTTTAAATAGCCCCCAGAGCCCTGGAATAGCAGGGGGCTCCAGGAGCTATTTAAAGGGCCAGGACTCCAGCTGTTTCTGCTGTCCCAATCCTTTAAATAGCCGTCAGAGCCACCACATCCCCAGAGCTCTGGCGGCTATTTAAAGGACCGGGGTGGTAGAAACAGGGGAGCCGCGGCCCTTTAAATAGCCCCCGGAGCCCCGGGCTGCTGTGGGTTCTGAAGGGGGCAGTTGGGGCCAGGACGTGGGTTGGGGTCGGATGCGTGTGGGGGGGAAGACAGGCACATGGGGCTTGTACTGTACTTACCGCGTGGTTCCCTACCGGGTCTTTGGCGGCACTTCAGCGGCAGGGCAGAGTCTTCACTCGCTCTGGGTGAAGGACCTGCTGCCAAAATGACGCCGAAAACCCAGAGCGAGTGAAGACACTCCCACACCCCACCCTGGCCGAAGTGCCGCCGCGGACCCGGTAGGGAACTGGTTCTTAGGATTTTGGGAGCTCATCACGGGGTTTATCTAAAAGCATTTCACACCTCTGCCCAAACAGAAGGGCCAAAATACCATGGCTGTTTTTGTGGCTCAGTTAGTGTTCTTATAATATATCTAGCAAAAAAGATTGAGATAAAGATCTGGGCTGTGTAGTCCTAAATTGAATCTTGAAATCTTTTATTCTCAGCTCACTGCTACTCTCTATCAGTATGCCATGCAGACTCTGTGACTTGTTTTGATTTGAACTTGAGGTAGACTTTAACACAGGGGAAGAAGCATGAATTTATGTTTGTAACACCAGGCTAGGAATTGGGAGAGATGTGATCTGTTCCTGTCTCTGTAACTGACTTATACTATACTTGGGAAAGTTACTTAGCTTTTCTGCACCTCAGTTTCCACATCTGTAATTGGGAATGATAATGTTTGTTTCAGAGGCAGCGGGTGAGCTAAATTAAACTTTGTGAGATGCTTGAAGCTCCTTGGATAGAGGAAACATTTGTTGTTGTTGATGATGATGATGATGATAATAAAAACACTGTTCTTCTTTAAAACACCTACCACCACCTTCAAGAATGGAAGGTGCTGTAAAGAAGCTTTTTTTATTTATTCATGAGTAAGCAGACTTTTGATATATTTCCTAGTTCTGGGATTCAGAATTTGAGGCAAGCCAGGTGCTGCTATTTCCATGTTAAGCTTTTATTAATGGACCTTTTTTTTTTTCTTCAATAAGAGTCAGTGAGACTGTACCAAATCAGAAGTCTGTTATTAACACTTGTCGTAATGCATAAATAGCTTTGCTCAGAACATACTGTGAGCTCTGTCTTGTTATGCCTGTTGGACACATGAAAAGGGTTAAAGGAATCAGCCTCTCCAGACTCATTTTCAATATTTAATTCTCTCTAGTGTTAAATATTTGAAATTGGAGAATAAATATTAGAAAAAGGGCTCAGGGCAAGGGGTTGTGGTGCAGGGTGCAGCAGGGGGCTCAGGGCAGGAGATTGGGTGCAGGAGGGGTGCGGTGTGTATGAGGGGGCTCAGGGCAGGGGGTTGGGGTGCAGGAGGTGTGCAGGGTGTACGGGTGGCTCAGGGCAAGGGTTGGGGTGCAGGAGGGGTGCTGGGTGCTCGAGGGGGCTCAGGGCAGGGGATTGGGGTGCGGGAGGGTGTGGGGTGCGGCAGGGGGCTCAGGGCAGGGAGTTGGGATGCAGGAGGGGTGCGAGGTGTAGGCAGGGGATTACACAAAATCTTCTTTTAATATATTTCTCTTTATTTTACTTGCATTATGGAGTTTCATCTTCCAGTATATACTGAGTTTATATAGACTGTAACAAAGTCAATGTATCCCTTTTTCAAATATTTATTTATTTATTTTGTAGGTTTCACTAGAGAGATTTTGTCCTTTTAAATAAGATAGTTAACTTTGTAGCAAAACAATATACGTCAGTGCAATAGACATAAAACAAAGATTATTATTAGAGTGTAAATCTTGTGCACAATAATTCTTTAGGTTGTCCTTTGGTACTTGAGAAATTCTGCTCACTCAGGCTGAGTAACCCCTCTTCTGTTTTTCTTTAGAAAAGACAAGGAAAATAATATTTCCTTTTCATTATCACCAGGGTAAGGAGCAGAGAGGAGACTTTGTGTCGGGGCTGGTAAAATTTCCATGATAATTTTGCAAGGCTGCAATAGGTCAAATTTTGGTCAGTGCTTTGAAAATGGCCTAACCATCTGCTAGATCAGCACACCTGTTTGCTTCAAAAGCAGTGTTGATCTGTGCCCATATTCTTCCTGACTGCAGTGGTTTGTAGGCTGTGTAGACGGCTTTTGCTGAGGTCATGTGACCCATGCCCAGGAATTGCCGTGCTCTGCACCTGGCGACAGGGCATGTGGTGTATGTAGCATTTCTGTAGGAAACAGAATACTGTAGGAGCGACTAACTTCTACCCTTGTTGGGTGCAGATTTTCTGACAGCCACTTACATACATCACCCTTATCCTGGCTTTTTGTCATGTGGGTGATGTTATCTCTAGAGCAGGGGTGGGCAAACTTTTTGGGCCGAGGGCCACATCTGGGTGGGGAAATTGTGTGCAGGGCCAGGGCAGGGGGTTGGAGTGCAGGAGGGACTGCGGGGTGTGGGAGGGGGTGTGGTGTGCAGGAAAGAGCTCAGGGCAAGGGATTGGGGCAGAGGAGAGGTGTGGGTTGTATAAGTGGGATCAGGGAAGGGGATTCGGGTGCAGAGTGCAGGGGGGGGCTCAGGGCAGGGGTGCAGACTGCGGGACGGGTTTCAAAACCAGCTCCTTCTTAATCAACTTCATCATTGCACTTGCACATTTTCAGTATAAAGTTCAATAGTGCTTTGAAAATAGAAAAAAAATATAAGGGCAGAGGAAATGGAGTCATTTAATATCAAATAAATAACAAGAAAGTGATTGTACTAGGCTCTTTTACATTTAATTCAGTCAAAACTTAACTTCCTTTTAAAAATGTATTTGAAGTTGCCACAGAATCTGAAGAGTGTCTGTGTAGCAGAATCCAGCAGAAGTTAAGTCAAGCTTGCTGCAAAGTCTGTGACACCATGTTTATGTCTCCTTGTTTGAAGTACTGCCACAAGAATAATCTGAAGGTAGCATACTGCATATTTAAATTTGTAGGTCTCCCAGAACTATCCTGAATGCAAGTTAGAGCTCTCCTGTATCTTCTCAAAAAAACGCAAAAGGCTTCACTATTTATTTTTTATAATACACTTGATTTGTGGGCTTGAGTGGTTGTCCCTTTATCTGGCATCCTCTTTTGGATTGAACAGCCTTCTGGGCACAATGGTGAGTCATCCATCTGTGCACAGGGTAAGAAGGTATTCATGAATAATATCATTGCAGTATGTACTCACAATTTGGCTATTTCTGCTAGGTATGTACTTATATTACACAGGAAAAACTGCAGAAATATAATGTAATTTAACAAATTGGCCTCCCCTACACACTACAGGGCACATGTAATTTCTATGCATAAAAGTTCCCACTGGAAGGTGCATGAGGTAAGAGTCCATCTAGAATGTTCTCTGTTACACCTACTCCCCAATTTCTCAGAGACCCAGTCTCTGATCTGGGTGGAGTTCTCTTTACTACTGTGCCGTGGGAAATGTAAATGAAACGCCAGATCTTTTTACGGAATATGTCACTGCTGAAATAGAATGTTTTGTCTGAATGGATATTAAACAAATATATACATCCTTCTTCCAGTGAAGTTTTATAATGTCATTCCTGTTTAGGGTTGCCAACTTTCTGATTACAGAAAACCAAACACCCTTGCCCTGCCCCTTCTCCAAGGCCCTGCCTCTGCTCACTCCATCCCCCTCCCTCTGCTGCTCGCTTTCCCCCACCCTCGCTCTCTCGCTCATTTTCACCATGCTGGAGTAGGGGATTGAGGTGTGGAAGGGGTGAGGGCTCTTGCTAGGGGTGTGGGGTGTGAGGTGGGGCCAGAAATGAGGGGTTTGGGGTGAAGGAGGGGGCTCTGGGCTGGGACTGAGGGGTTCGGTGTGTGGGTGGGGGCTCAGGGCTGGGGCAGGGGGTTGGGGTCTGAGAGCGGATTTGGGATGCAGGCTCCAGGTGGCGCTTATCTCTGGTGGCTCCTGGGAAGCAGCAACATGTCCCTCTGGCTTCTAGGTGCAGGGTCGGCCCGGGGGCTCCATGCACTGCCCCGTCCACAGGCCCGGCCAATGGTAGTTGCGGAGCTGGTGCTCGGGGTGGCATCTGCACCACGGGCAAGGCCAGTGCGCTGAGCCGTCCTGGCCGCCCCTGCACCTGGGAGCTGGAGGGACATGCTGGCCACTTCTGGGAGCCATGTGGAACCACCCGCTGCAGCCAGTTAGACTTTTAGTGGCCTGGTCGGCTGTCCTGACCAAAGCTGCCAGGATCCCTTTTCGACTGAGCATTCCAGTCGAAAACCGGACACTCGGCAACCCTATTGTGCTGTTTACATCATAGTCTGTCTCTCCTCACTTACATTTTCCTGATAGGTGAAACATATTTGAATGATAGAGGTTTAATAGCATGATCTTAATGTTATGTAGGTTTGTGCTTCTACCTTACTGGACAACAGGAAGAGGGAGGGATGGAAGCCTACAATGACTAAAGGATTAGAATAATTTTATTTAAATAAATACCTCAAATGGGCACCATTGACTCATATTTCAGTATACTTGGACTAGTATACTCTATATTTCAAAAGTATATAAGTCTATAGCATGCTCCACTATTTTCTTTAATTATAGTTTACAACTTGTTTCCTTACTTTGTGTGAGCTAATTGCTACATGCAGTTTTGAGATTTTCACCAGTATATTATAAGAGCTACATGCAATAAGAGAGAAGTTTCTATTCAGTGCATTGTCTGCCTTTTAGTTTTCCGGGAATATTTGTAGGGAGGAGACTGGCTGCTAAAGTGGACTATTGCCTTTTACATCTGCAATTCAGATCAGAACTAAAATAAGCCATTCTTTTTCAGAGTGGATATGTGTGTGCATCATAAATATTTCCAGAGTCTCTGGCTCAGTTTGAGAATTAACAGTTCCTATTTAGTAGGAGGGGTTCAATGCTAAAATATTAGTCTTTCATAAGAATCACAAATTTATCCCCAATTTTTTTTTTCATTCAGATTAATTCCCAAAGGGATTTTTTTTTCCTGTTTAGTTTTACCGGACATCATCTTTCAGCCTTTGTGTTTGGTCCTTAAAATCTGGTGGGCCAAAACCACTAGATTCTAAACATATAGGGACAAAATCTGCTGGTGTTATGCTCTTGTGTGGTCCTATTAAAGCCAATGAGACTGCACAAGTAAGATGAGTAGAGCCTCTTTTGTTAAATCCATCAATCTGATACTGAGAAGTAAAGAAATAACCAGTAGCCAGTGGTAGAGACAATCACTTTTTAGTGCATTATTTTCTGCCTTTTCATTTTGCCTTTCCAGAATTGTCTCCTATTCCAGTGTGTTTCAGGGTTATTTTCGTTCAAAATTATTTATGACTTTCAGGTATTGATTGGCAAGGATGTAATTTATGTTCTGCTTTTTTAGAGGCAGCCATGTATACATTAGAGGGAAACTAAGTGAACTAACAAGTGTCTTTCTGAGAGCTATACTGATATTTGTGATGCTGATTCATAAGTACACAGGGTTGGTTAGATGCTCTGAGGGCCTCAAGCAAAAGCAATGCCCTGAGTTTCTTTAGGGAATGCTTGGGAGTTTCCTCCATCTTTAATCATGAGTGAGAAGGGTGAGATTTACCATCCTTTGCGATGACAAGTCAGCACAAGACAGAGGGCTCTGAAATGGTTGTTTATACTGCTTATTTGGAAGGATGGCAGTACAGACACAAAGATAGAAGTAAGCAAAGAGATGTGGGCTTGGGCGTCATTAACAAATGGAAAGGGCAAAAATTAGTGTTTCACAAATGGAAAAGGAAAAAAAATCAATAGGGAAAGAGTTACTTTCAATTTAAAACTGTAAGAGTTTGGATTAGGATCCCTCATGAATTCATGCTTTCCTGTTTTCATGTGAGTGTTTCACAAGTTCCTACTGTTGAAGAAATATAGCCTACATACCTCAAAGAACGTTTGCTGTTCCATTGGCTCTTTAACTATAAAGGCTTTTCTCACCGTTCTTTTTTCTTATCTGTTTGAGAATGCCTAATCATTCTTATTTAAGTCAGTTTAATTAAACTGATGTTTAGTTCTTCATATAGAAGCATTTGTATTTATTAAGCTTTCACAACGAAGTCCACCAGCCTTCTCCTAGAACGTGTTTTGACAATATTTAAAGCACACAAATCAAACTGTAGTTATTGATCTGTGTTTGTTTCTTTTTAACAGACTGTGGTTCCATCTGGCCACCTGATGGTAAGAATGCCCTTCTATAGCATTACCAATGTTTAAAATGAAATTATGGCACTTTGCTCTGCAATGTGGTATGTGCCTCCTGAAGGGTACCTGAGTGGGTGATATAATCACAGGGCATTCAGCCACTTTTTCCTTGAATACACCAACCTGTTGGGCACAGTGCCATATTTTCAATTCAAAATTCAGACTTTGTCAAATCTGATCACAGTAGTAGTATTGCCAAAACTATTATACCATTCCTGTAATGGAGGTAACTCCAGTTGTGCTGTGCTACCTTTCTAGTCTATTTCTGTCTAACACAGGGGTGGGCAAACTTTTTGGCCTGAGGGCCACATCTGAGTATTGAAATTGTATGGCGGCCCATGAATGCTCACGAAATTGGGGTTGGGTGCAGAAGGAGGTGAGGGCTCTGGCTGAGGGTGTGGGCTCTGGGGTGGGGCCAGAAATGAGGAGTTCAGGGTACAGGAGGGGGCTCCAGGCTGGGGCAGGGGATTGAGGTGTGGGGTGGGGAGGTGAGGGCTATGGCTGGTGGTGCAGGCTCTGGGGTAGCGCTGGGGATGAGGGGTTTGGAGTGCAGGAGGGTGCTCTGGACTGGGATTGAGGGGTTGGGAGGGCAGGAGGAGGATCGGGGCAGGGGGTTGGGGTGTGGGAGGAGCTCAGGGGTGCAGGCTGCAGGTGGTGCTTACCTCAAGCAGCTCCCAGAAGCAGTGGCATGTCTTCTCTCTGGCTCCTATGCAGAGGCGTGGCCCAGCAGCTCTGTACGCTGCCCCATCCACAGGCACTGCTACTCCCATTGGCAGCAGTTTCTGGCCATTGGGAGCTGCGAGGGTGTGGCTTGGGGCGGGGGAAGCGCACGGAGCCCCCTGGCTGCCCCTAAACGTAAGAGCCAGAGGGAGGACATGCCACTGCTTCTGGGAGCCATGTGGAGTTGCGGCATGTGCATGTCGAGCGGCCCCTGACCCTACTCCCCGGCTGGAGTGCGAGACCGGGCAAGCCCCAGATCCTGCTCCCCAGCAGAAGCTCAAAGTCCAGAATAAATCAGCTGGTGTGTTGGGTGTGGCCTGCAGGCTGTGGTTTGCCCACCCCTGGTCTAATGCATTGGGAGACTCAGCGTGGTCCTGTAATAAGTAGAACCACATGCCCATGTGCAGCGCCTATGCCTCATTGGGGACTGCACATGTGTTCAGGGGCCCTTCTGCAAATGGGTGCTTGCAGGATCTTGGCCTTTTTGACTGCAGGGGCAAACAGGGAAACTAACCTGCAGCAAAGTGCTATTATTTTCAAAAGCAAACTGAAAAACCAGAGCCTCTGTCTCATCCATGTCCTTTCAGTTATAATAATCTTGGGTGTTGTTTCCAACAATAATAGTAATGGGTTACAAACATTGACAGGAGTGTAATCTTTAAATAAGCTGTGTCATATTCTCTTTTACACTAAGGCCCCCCTTCTTTGGTAATGTAAAAGGGCCTTGCCCTAGATGTCAGTTACAGTTGCACGCACTGTAAGGCCTCTTTACACTGCCATTAGTGATGTAAAGGGCCCTAGTGTAAATGAGAATTTCCCTCAATTGTGTCTATTTAATTCACTAATGAAAGTAGCATGTTAATAGAAGTCCTGTTAAGGAATCCCAAGGTGGCTCTACCTCATGCAGTACAACAAAGATAGGGTGACGACAAAAATAAGTCACAGGGTAACGTTTTCAAAAAATTCTGAAGTGACAGAGGTGCCTAAATCCCTTTGACTTTCCCTGGGAGGTAGATGTCTGTCACTTAATCACTACTGAAAATTTGCCAACAATTAATATACAATGATTGTAAAAATTACTTCAATAAACATGCATAAATGGGGAAGAGGTTATGGTGGGATTATGTGCTCTTACACATGCAGCTGCTTAGTGGGGCCATGAAGGTATAAGGGAGAGCAGAATTTGACCCATTTAGTAGTTTATATAGAAGTTTAATGGATTCTTTGCCCAGTGTGCCACTGCTTAGACAACAAGGAGTCTGATTTTAAAACAGTAATTCCATTTCTTCTTTTCATTCTTCTCTCTATTGTTTCTAAGGCTATGTGACTTCCTTATTACTTCAGCTTGTGAAATTAAATTGGCACATTATAACAGGAGAGGTTTCTAGCAAAAGGAATCCTTTCTATATAGTTTCAGGAAAGGCTGAGTTGTTTGAATTTTTTTGCAGAAATTGCAAGAAAGCATAAAAGACAAATAGAAAAATAAAATTCTTCATGGCTCCATGGAGAGTGGCATTGTGTGGCATTGTTTTGTTATATACATGTATGTGTCTGTTTGGGGAAAATAGCCAAAAGTGCTGCAAGAATCAGAGAAATTCACTGCTTGAAGATTATAAGGAGAAAATTGGTAGAGTAGTATAGCAGATATCTTCATGCTGAATGCATCTCATGTTGTAGGTTAACCAAATGATGTTTGCTGCTTTGTTCAGTTTTTCTAGCATGTATCTAAATGATGTTTGGAAATCGAAGTGTATGGAAAGGTTATAGGGTGGCAGAAAAGTATCCTGTTCGTCTCATCACAATTTCAGAAAAATTCCCAGTATGTGGGTATTGCAGTGGCTCCACTGCGAGCTGGAGCTGGCAGCTCCTATAGTCTACTAAGCTGCTTTTAACTACTGTTACTGTCACTGAGATAGTGTTAGGTTTGTGTAAACTTCCTGGAAAATTCAGATACCCTCATACCTTGGTGAATGTGTACACTGAGATGGAGAGTTTGGATCTTAGGCTTTCAGAGCAAGGCCAAACTTTGCATCAACCCCACCCAACCCCCTTAACTGATTATTTGAAATAGTCTTGTAGGGATTGGGAAAGTGACATAATCTTAGGATAAAATGCCTCCTTTGCTGGAGGTAGGTGAAGTGGAGCCTGACTGCTTAGGCTCTGTGCACTATAGCTGACAGCATTTGAAAAAAAAAAGCATTTCAGGGAACAGTTCTTCAAATAATGCAGAAGTGTGGGTGCTTTTAGGCCCCTATCTGATGGATGCTTTTGGGATAGTCTAGCAAAGTGTAGATTTTGTTTTTTAGTCTCTTTTTATCTACAATGTTTTATCTGTAGAATTCAAACTAGCCCGTGATACTAATATAATGTAATCATGCAAAATAGTCATGTCATCTTTTTCCCCATCCAAACAGATATTGGAAATCTGCCAGATAAATATATTGTTAAAATAAAAAAAGCACAAGAATTATCGCTGACTGGCTTAAAGGATATGTCCCTTCCTCCCCCTTGTCCCCGGTTCTCTTGTTTCTTTATACATTTTTCCAATCCTTCCATCTCTGACTCATTCTGTGTCCATCTGCATTCTAATGTCTTTCATATTTGTCTACTGTTTTCTGTTTATTGTTCTTTCACTTTTTGTGTCTTTCCTTTTCTTTCCTCCCATTGTTGTCTTTTTCCTGTGTGCCCTGGGGGAGGTATGGTTGTGTGTGCTGCTGTTTCTACAAACTAGATACACTACTGCCTTATCTTGCAAAGATGTTGTGAAGGTTATTTCATTAACTAGAATGATTGAAAATACTCATTTGGAAGGTACTGTAGAAAAGTGCATCATTATTATTCTCTCCTATCCACCTCTCTTAGCTCTCTCATGTTATGTTTCTCTTTCCCTTTGCTCCACTTTTGTGTTCTCTCTGAACATTTCCTCTCCGTAGACTCCCCATATCTTCATTTCTTCCCTCTTGCTATCTCTCCCTTCCCTGCTACTCTTCCCTTTTTGTCGCCATCTCTTTCCCATTATGATGACATGCCCTTGTTGTTCTTCCTTGTCCTTTCAATGCAACTGTTGATGCCAAGGTTGGCTGGGTCCTTCTTTCTACTCTGCAGGAGGCTTGGGAGAGGCCATGTTCTCCTCCTGTGCAGCCCAATACTGCAGCCTACAGCTGAGCTGTTTGTCCTATTGAACTGCCTCTTCTTGAGTAGGAAAAAAAAAATGTAAATACACTGGTGATTTTCAAAATCCACAGATTAATTGGAGATCCCTTCTAAACATTGGAGTTGACCTATATCCTTTGGTTCATGGCTCAAAATGCTGATGTTCAGAGGTAGCGGGGACTGAGTAGCCAGTGGTTCTAAGAAAAACTCATTCTGACAATTTAAACCCTAGCACTTGGCCTATAGTTTGGAGGCTACCTTCATAACAAAGGCTAGAAACCTTTTAAAATGAAAGCAGGCATTAGCACTATCAATTAAAGGGTCTGGAAAACCCGCAAACTAACAGGATTACAAAAGGTATGCATTCCAGTAATCAGTTGATCATGGAAAGACTTATTTGCAGAAAGATAACATTGTGCTCTTGATTGGGGTTAAAACTACTGCCCATGCTGCCCATGCACAACAGATACTTTGAAACCAACACAAGAGGCCAACCTTCTTAATTAACTTTCCTGTCATTAGAGACCCTTCGAATATTCCTGAATGTATGTATGAATGTCTGCTACACCATTGTTAGCTGACTGCCTCCAAAAAGAAGCTCTCTTTCAGTTGCTTCAGTGGTCAGTTAAGGGAAGTTTCACTATACTTTTTTTTTTTAACTACGCAGTCACCTCTGTAGGCAAATATATACTACTTCTAATATTGTCACTGGGTTGCTTGCTGTGAAGCAGAATGAGGACAAAGAGACACAATGCAGCTAACCACCTTTCATGTTATGGAGCTAGAATACAGGCTGTATTTAACCATTAATCTGTTCACAGCATATCCAACAATTAGTGTGTATCTTGGATATTTCCAGAGCCTGCATTGGCACAGTAGCTAAACATTAAATGGAACACCCAGGTAATGCACATTTATAATGTAAAGAGTAAGTGCTGAAAAATAAAAAATCCCTCGTGCTCTCCTCATCCTAATTTCACTTAGCAGAGCCCTCCTCATGCATCATGTCCTGTTTCAGCAGCGGTCCAATGACCATTAAGGCTTGATCCTGTTCTAATTGAAGTTTAATGACAAAATTCTCATGGGCTTCAGTGATAGCTTGATGAGGCCCTAAGGGGACCCCAAAGACCTGGAAAAAAACGAAGTCCCTTTAAGTATGCAAAAGTCCATCTTGGCAATATCTGCTCGCTAATTTTCTGTTTGTAGTGTTCCTGTAGCCATGTTGATCCCAGGATATTAGAGAGACAGGGTGGGTGAGGTAATATCTTTTATTGTACCAGCCTCTGCTGGTGAGAGACACAAGTTTTCAAGTTTACAGAGAGTTTTTATTCCAGTCTGGGTTTCTGACAACCCAATGTGTTCACACACCAACCAAAGATATAAGTCTTGCAGTGTATAGTATTTAAAAATATCTTACAAAACTATGAAAGAGCTTCAATCCACATAATATTTAGCACGTAATACACCTTCCCAGAGCTTTATATATATTAACTAGTCCTTTTAATATCTCTGTGAGATAGAAGTATTAGAGATGAGGAAGCTGAGGCAGGAAGGGGTGACAGATTTGCCATATCCCACAGAGCGAGACAAAACCAAAATTACAACTTGGGTCTTCCTGGTTTGGGCCTAGATGATACCTCAAAAATAAGAGTATAACTTCCTAACTCCCTTGCGATGGTGAAGTTTTACAGAAGGTTCTGAATGATGAGTGCAGTTGGGTTCCATGACCTGATGTTTGTAACTGCCTAGTTCAGGGGTTGGCAACCTCTGGCACATGGCTTGCCAGGGTAAGCACCCTGGTGGGCCGGACCAGTTTGTTTACCTTCCACGTCGTCAGGTTCGGCCGACTGCGGCTCCCACTGGCCGCGGTTCGCCGTCCCAGGCCAATGGGAGCAGCGGGAAGTTCTGCAGGCCGAGGGATGTACTGGCCGCGGCTTCCGGCTGCCCCCATTGGCCTGAGATGGCGAACCGCGGTCAGTGGGAGCCGCAGTCAGCTGAACCTGCCGACGCGGCAGATAAACAAACTGGTCTGGCCCGCCAGAGGTTGCTGATCCCTGGCCTAGTTGTTGATAAAGCATGTCTTGAACTACCTAGCCAAAAGGTGGTAAATTAGGGATGCCATTTCGACACTTCCTGAATGCAGGGATTGGGTAGTGTAAAATAGATCCTTCATGCTATGTAAATTTATTTTTCTGCATGTTCTGTGCAGATTGAGCATGTGGAAAAGATTAATACTATTCAGTGCCACAATCATAACCTGTTGTTGGTCGAAGTATTGCAGTAATGATCTTAATAATATAGAGGCCAGCCTCACAAGATGCTGTGTGCCCTCTTGCCAGGTTCTAAGCACCTTAGACACCTACTGACATCAGTATGAGACAAGGGTTCTTGGCACCTTGTAGAATCAGGGCAAATGTTTATTTACAGTAAAATGAAAACATTAACAATACTCTACCTTGAAGGATTAGCTAAAATGTATACTAAAAACATGAGGGTTTCAATTTAAAACCATAGAGATATTACTTTCTCCAGTCATGTTTATACAATGTAATCCTAATTAAATGTGCTACAAAGCTGTATTTTGCTATTATTTTCAGAGAAAACTAATATATAAAACTGTAGCTGCCATATCTTTGGAAATACTTATATGTATTACCATTATAATAATTTATTGTAATAATCCGCTGATAGTGGCCACTTCAAAATACACTGGGGTGAAACTTGATTTGTATTCAGTACAATTCTGTTCTTTTCATTTTAAGAACAATGGCTTAAATAGCAAATCATTTATTACTAGCCTTCTTAAAAGTTTATTACCATTTTGTTTATTTTTTAATATTCTAGAATGGATAAAATGTTTAAACAATGAAATCTCACACACAGTTACATTCTAAAAGATCAGATGTTTTGCTTTGGTTTTTTTTGAGACTAGAATTTGCATATTCCTTTCTGAATATATGGATTAACAACTGAAAAAGAAAATCTGGTGATTCCACGGTGCATTGAAATGAATGAAATCGTAGCAGTGACTGCAAGGATGGGGAGTCTTTGAGGGGAACCCACATTCCATTCTTATTATCCACCTATAACTTTGTGGATCTGATGGGCCCTACCTTGGCTCTTTCTTAAAATGATTAGATTCTCATAGTGCTTGGTGCTGTATGGGACATAGAGGAAACCGTGGTCCTGATGCTGCAATTCATGGGCGGCTATGTCTGTGTGGAGCCTGACTGAAGTCAATAGGGACTCTGCATAGGAGCAGTGAATTGCAGGAGTTGAGTGTAGGTAAAATCCTCTTGAGTTTTCCTAGTTATATCCTAGGGTCAGATTGGCCATACAACCAAAAGTGATCTCCATGTTTTATGGCAGAAGGGCAGTCATGATTTCCTAGGATAGGATTTTACTTTTTTGAAGAATAACAACAACTTTTAACCTAGAAAATGTTTAAACTGTACCTTATTTTAGTGCTGGGACACAGTTCTAATATTTTAAGATACTATAGATAAAATAAGATAGGGCCACATAGGAGGAGCAAAGAATTGAATCTGGTTTCCTGAACCCTGATCTCACTAACCGTAAGTTCACTAACTACAAACCCATCCTGCCTCTCAATCTAGTTTTAACTAAGGTCTAATCTATTTTAAATATTAAAATTATTATTCAATATGTAATTCCTCTGTTAAGATCTGTAGATGCACGTACAGTTATCATTTATATTTCTTAGTGTTTTATTTATAACTGATTAGAATTTGCTTCTGTTTTATAATAAGATTCATATTCTTAGTTTGTATAAAAAATTCTGTAAGTCATAACTTTCTTGCCCAAAAACACTTTTTCAGTTGTCTAAAATTGATGTTGACAAGCTCAATGTTAACATTTGTGTGTGTGTGTGTGAGAGAGAGACACTTTACTGAATTTTTTTTTTACAATTCTGCGTGTTCACCCAATTTTTCTGAATTCCTCACATGAACGCTTGAGCTGTACATATTCCCAAAATGTAGCCAAACAGCACCTGCTGGTGGTCGGGAGAACTTCTTTACTTCCAGCTAAAAACATGCTGAGTACTTCGTGGCTAAGAGGGGTGAAAACATTATCTAAGGTTTCAAAGTAGCAGCCGTGTTAGTTTGTATCCGCAAAAAGAACAGGAGTACTTGTGGCACCTTGGAGACTAACAAATTTATTTGAGCATAAGCGTTCGTGGGCTACAGCCCACGTCTTCGGATGCATGGAATGGAACATATATTGAGGAGATATATATACACATAGAGCATGAAAAGGTGGGAGCTGTCTTACCAACTCTGAGAGGCCAATTAAGTAAGGAAAAAACACTTTTGAAGTGATAATCAAGAAAGCCCAGTACAATGCATCCGAAGAAGTGGGCTGTAGCCAACGAAAGCTTATGCTTCAATAAATTTGTTAGTCTCTAAGATGCCACAAGTACTCCTGTTCTTTTAACATTATCTAAGTTACTTTCCCATGTAAGCAATTGCTGCTGTTGTTAATGATTATGATATGATCATGAAAGACAGGGATCCATGACACAATCTCTGTATTAAAATATGGTCCACAGTATGGAAAAGTTTGAGAATCCTGGACATAGGTCCTGAATGCAAGAATGGACTGTTACATTCTGATCTTTAACCATTCAGATTCTTTCACATATTTTTGCAAAAAATGAAAGATCTGGGTTTTTTTGTCACAATTATGAATTTCAGTGGAAACTGTCATCTGAGTTTCTACCTGACTCTATAGCAAGTCTACATATGAATGTGTTTTTTCCCCCCTTAGGGTTCTGGAAATTAAGGGCCACTGGGAGTTCTCGTCTCTTGATTTTTTTTCTCCAAAGCCAAATTCTCACCAATTACCACCCCCCTTTTGAATTATTTGAAGCCCTCTGGGATTATCTGCGATTTTCATCAGTGATACTGTCCTTTGACAAGTCACAGGAGGCTTGCATGAGAGCAGTGTTTTCCTTCCATTCCCACAAAACCTCCTTTCACCGGAGACCTAATACTGGAAGTAGAAGGAACGCAGGGGAGCAGCTCTGTGTGGGAAGACGGTCCCTGACAGCTCCATTTTATGAACTTCCTGGGGTTCACAGCAGTGGGATTACCTGTCTGGTAAATCGTGGGCAATTCCTAGGATGGAGCCAGGCATGCTAGCAATTCCACTCCTGCCTTCTCTAACACCCTGGTGATTTTCCTGACCATCCTACTTGGATTCTTCTGCTCCTGACAATCTCACTGATGCTATTTGCAAAGCACCCATTCAATCATGTCCTAGTGCCCCTCCATAAACCTTGCTTTCCTTCTTTTCCACCCAGGGAATCCTGCTGCTCTAAGCCTCAGGAGGTGAGCCTACTGTAGAAGCTAGTGCTTTCTCTTTTAACCTGTTGCCCTACTATTTGCTAATTATTTTATATGTCGAAACCTTTTCCTCTCTAATATTATCTCTTTTCCCCCTTCTGGTTGCTTTTGTTCAAATCCTTTCCCTTTCAGTCTCCATCTTTCTTTTTATCTTACATTTTCTTTTGTTATACATTTATTTTAAAAAGGCTCCTCTCCTAGTGTTGCTGCCTTGCATGTCTCCCCACTGTGTAGATTGGCACTTCAATTAGTGCCAAAGCTTCCTGTCTGTGACTGATAGGAGGCCTGATTCTCATACATGCTGAATTACACAGGAAAGAACTTGCAAAATAGTAGCTTCAGGGTCCCAGACTTCTACAGACCTTAAGTTGACCAACAAAACAAGTATCTTGTAAAGCTGGTGTAACAAAGAGAGAAAGACCAGGTCAATCACAAGGTACTGTCACCTCTTCCCTGACCTACATCTAATTTAATGTGCCAGATTTTAAAATTATTTAGAAGACAAATATAAGCAAAAAACAAGATCAATAGTTTTATGCATATTTTTCTCCTTTGGATAACCTGCACTAGTTCTTAGATTTCTTTAAAGTGATAAAACCTAGGATTACACAAAGTATGCTATAGAGTTCAGTGATTTCCTGCATGAGAAATTAGGTAAACTATGAACTTATTGCTGCGGTGGCTGAGTGGCTGAGTTGCTTGGCCACTATTCTAAAAATTATGGATTTGAGTTTTGCTTCATCTCACTCAGAAAAGCTGCCTCTAGTCCACTCAGTGCAAATAGGTGTCTGATCCATTGGGTTAGAGGAGTCAAAGGCAGTTGGACATGATGCTAGCCACATCACTCCCTTGTGCACCGTTGGTTATGGAAACCAACATGCCTTAAACTGATAAACTAGAAGCAACTCAGGGTGGACTTTGGCTTTTCAAAATATAGGCCTCACTGGAATTAATACTCATGCATTTGCATTCCTGGGCAGAAAAGAACGTGCAGCTGGGACAGTGTGAATTACAGTAAATGTGTATAAATTTCTTGTCTCCATTTTCCTGTGTTACCCTATTTCCTCCCCGCCTCTGCAGTCCCCTATTCCCCTCTGGTCTTTCAAAAAAACATATTAGTATTTGGGACAAAGATTTGATAGCTGTTTTTAGAATTACTTTTTCCTTGTATGTCCAGGACTTCTGATATGGTTGCTACATGGGCGCAAACTTCTGAAAATATGTTCAGGAATTTTTTTGTTTTCAAAGTTTAAATTACTGTGGTACAATAATTTAAAAACCCTGAAGTATCTTAGAGGAGAGATTTATTCAGATTAGCAGCTGCCAGTTGAGGTAGATTTTAATTCCTATGATCTTCTGTGACCCTAAGAACTCCCATCATACCCACCTAGCTAAAAAATTCTAACATTTTAATGATCAATTTCTTCTATTTAAAGTAACTAGTAGGTCTTTTTGTGTGTTAGTGTAATTGTGATTTTCCTTCAGTAATCAAACTCTGAGAAATTAAAGGTATTTAATACCACCTGCACCTTGTAATAACACCTTCCGTCTTGTAGTTACCTTAAGGAGCTCTCAGTTTTCTATTGTGTCCTACTGCTTTGGTTTTTATTATAATGGTGAGAACATTGTTTGTGTTCACAAATATTCTTTGATAACACATACTCTATTCCATGATAGAGATTTACTCATTGGCTTGACCTGCTGTGACTCATGATTATTGGCTGACTTTTTTTTTTTTTTTTTTTTTTTTTTTTAAAGTAAACCATGTAGTGACTTCTGTATTTCACCAGGGATCACAACCAATTAGATCACCAACTGCAAGGACCTTTGTAATGACCTAGATGTGCCAGTATTATAGAGTTCAACTGTATCTGGAAACTTCATCTGACTGGGATTAGCAATAGAGTTTCCTCTCGTTAGAAAATATATTTAGCTAGGGGACATGGCATATCTGCATTAAAGGAACTTCCTTTTGACACTTTTAGGAGACTGGTTTAGCTTTACTTGTATATCGGGAAGCTGGTTTTGAATCAGGTTTCTCTGCAGGCTCTGCGACAGTAAAAATATATATATATAGGGAAGGAAAAAAGTCTCTTTTTTTTTTTTTTAATTTTTCTCTTGCTCCTGGCTATCAATATCTATTATACAATAATAATACGTCACTCCTCTGAACCACTTTTTCATCTTTAAAGTGTTTACAAACATCTACAATAATAAACTCTCAAAGCACCTTGTAAGGTGAGGAAGTTATCATGAATTCTGAAACTTTGCTTATTGAAAAAGGAGGGGATTTCCTCTCCCCCTTTAAAACTTTGTCTAACTTAGATTGCTCTTGGTAAATATCAGGATTACAGGGAATTTTTTCCCCTGCTGTACATATAGTAGAGAATTTTGTCTACTTGGTGTGAGTTTTTGAGGTGTTTGGGAGAAGTGCTTGGTCTTGAAACAAAAGTTGCATCAGAATACGTCACAGTGGTGCAAGTCCTGTTTTGCACTGGTGCAGTGTGTCTACATTAGGGGTTTGCATTAGCTAACTACAGTGATATATTGCATCAGTAATTCCCTGTTCTAAAGAAGCCTTTAGATGCAAGATGTGAATCAAAGATGTGGGAGTAGACGAACTGCAATCCAATGTTAATTATGTTGTAATAGCAGATGATTAAGGCCTGGACTGGGCATATGTCTCTTGGAAGATGATGTAGGGTAGGAGTGCTTCATCATTCCCTGCATCCAGGCCCATAAAAGTCCTATACAGTATGTCTTATCAGTACTCCCTCAAGGTCGAGGATGATCTCTCTCACATGGGTCCTTTGGAGACTGAGGAGTCTGATGCTTGAGCCACAGGCTTGTTGGCAGGTGTTGCAGGTGGTGCTGGAAGACAGGGTTGGGTCATGATTTCTACACGACAGTTGTCTTCCCTTTCCTTTCTGGCATTTTTCTGCAATCAGGGCAAGAAGATTTTCCTCAAAAGTGGACATTCATGTTACATATTTATACTGTAAGTGAAGGTGTAATTGTAGCATGGATATACCTGTGCTCGCTTTAAACTAGCTAGCATGGGTAAGAGTAGTTGTGAAGATGTGGTGGCACAGACTTCGGCACTTGCCGGGCATCCTGAGTATGTACTCAGATTGCTAGTCTGTGCTAAAGCCCATGCTGCCGAATCTTCACTAGTATTGTTCTCTACCTTAGCCAAATTAATGCTACCACAGGGGTGCCTAGCATAGTGTAAACTACACACCTTCTGGGTGTGGTGTTCTGTCACATCTAGTAGCACCGAGACTAGTTAGGGAGAGTTAAATGAGTCTGCTCTACAGCCTTAGCTAACAACCAGTTGGCTTTCAGCTCATGCAATAGAACAGGGGTAGGCAACCTATGGCACATGCGCTGAAGGCGGCACACGAGCTGATTTTCAGTGGCACTCACTCTGCTCGGATCCTGGCAACTGGTCCAGGGGGCTCTGGATTTTAATTTAATTTTAAATAAAGCTTCTTAAACATTTTAAAAACCTTATTTACTTTACATACAACAATAGTTTAGTTATATATTATAGACATATAGAAAGAGACCTTCTAAAAACGTTAAAATGTATTACTCGCACGCAAAACCTTACATTAGCTTGAATAAAGGAAGACTCGACACACCACTTCTGAAAGGTTGCCGACCCCTGCAATAGAAGTTCATTCACTAAGCTCCAGAGGTCCCTGGTTCAATCCTGCCCCCTGATGACCAGGGTCTATTGACGTCACAGTAGCATCTTTCCTGTATAGACATACCCTATGTGTGTAGAGAACAGGATCTGTGAGGGAGAGGAGGTGTTGTCTATGGTATCCTGCCCTCCATGAGCCGCATTAACTTAAGCTTCATGCCTGCTACTCCTATAGAGTTTTTTCCTGCAAAGGTGTGGAGCTATGGGGAGCTGCATCCAGAGCAGGAATATGGAGATAAAGGCTTGCCATGGAACTAAATGAGAGATCTCTAACACTGTGTTCTTCAAAGCAGACTCTGCAGTTTACTAATCCCTCCGTATTGAGAAGATCTGTAGGAAACTGAGATCAAGTGCATGGAGTTTTGGATGTCCGCATGCCTCTCCAGCATTTTAGTGGGGGGTGGTACATGGCAGTGGTCCATTTTGTTCTTGAGACTTCTTGGGGAAGAGAAAGGTTTATTCCTCATTGTCTTTTCAGTCTTTTGTGTTCCAAATTAATTCTAATCTCTGTTGTTTTTGCCTATTAGTGTTAAGTTGAATGTGAAACAGTACGCTGACCTGCCTGTGCCAATACATCTATACCAGTACTGTTTGGCTTTGTTGCCAAGTCTAAAAATGTAGTTCTTTCAAGAACACTGAGTAGAAAGTATATGAAAAAGCGCAGAAAATGTACCAGTCAGTAGCTTTCATCATATTTAAATCTCTGTGTTTCTGATGCATTCTGGAGATTTTTATTTTATTTATTGGCATTTTTAGTAGTGTTGGGTGCCATGTATCAAAGTGTCTATGAATGTCACTTGTGCACTTCACTAAAAATACACCACTTTGGCCACTGATTCTGATCATATAAGATGATATTTTTAAGCTCATTCACTGAAACGTTTCTCCCTCCCCCCAACTACAGTAACAGCAACAAAAAATAAAAAATCTGAAGTAGCCTCTTGAAATGTGTGTTTGAGAAGTATGTTTTTGTGTTTACTAAATACTGCACACTAAAATTGTCCCGTAGATTAACTGATTACTCCTAAATAAATTTGGTCCTTGCAAAGCCAGACCTGATCAATAGTTACCTTTTCAGTGTGAAATTACGTTTGTTTTTTTTCTAATCCTCCTCATTGTGTCAAACTGTTTAAAGTATTGGCTTTGGTCCAAGATATTTTCCATACAAGAGGATGCCTTCTGATATTTGATACCCTGAAGATTAAGGAATTGTCAAGAATTCCTGACTGCTTGTATTTTAACATGCTGCTGTAACCACTGAGACATGAGAGCAACAAAAAAGTAACTTCCACTATACAGTAGTATGTTTATTGGAAAATACAGCTAAAAGTCATTATAATCTGGCCATAATACCTCAGTGGGCTAAAAATAGAAATTATTCACCCAGTCAAAATTACCATCAAATGTAAAACCAAACCCATGAAAGAAAAAGTGTGTGTGGGGGGGAGGGGGTGCGCAAGGGGAAATTAAATCCCACAATTAAGGTTTCAATTCACTACCAACACACAACAGGCCACAGTATGCTGAAAATAAGGGGATGCTTAATATAGCCTTAGTGGTGGAGGGTTAAACTTTAACCCTTTGATTTAATATTTTTAGTGGGTCCATTGTTACCATTGTTGGTTCATTTATTTATATATTGACATTTCTCTAGGGCTAATCAATGAAAGATCTGCGAACATTCATGCTGAGAGAATCTGACTCCTGGTATCAAATGAAACATTATTTTTGTCAGTGGTTTTTTCAATCTCAGGATCGTAGCAATTATGCTTTTGCATTGTTCCTTAAAGTAAATAAATAGTAGAAACAATTAAGACTGATCGACTGTTAAACTTGGTTTGAAAGCAAAACAATGATTAGTTTCAATTTTTGTTAAAAAATTGGAAAACCTTACTCTTAATTCTTCTCTTCCTGAAATCTTAAAATTAGTTAAATTGGTTTCTTTAAATATTTTCTGTGTTTTCAATCAAGTCCATTTTCTTGTGAAATATAAAGAAATTACAATTTATAGCAAATTTTAAGACAGAGTTATGGTTTATTAAATATAACGGTTTAATAATGGAAATTCCAGTAGAATCTTTATTGTGGTAACTCTTCAGTATTCAGCTGTATAGAGGTCTCTATTAATAGGTTGACAGTTGCCAATGTGAATTTTAGAACGCCTTAATGTTGCAACATACATCTGGTCATATCATGATTTTACCAGTGATGGTTTTTTGTTTAGATACAATCTCCCCTTCCACATTCCTGAAATACTAACTTTCAGTGTGGCCTGTACAGTATGTAGATTTATTTTATTTTATTTTTTTGGTTGATGCTACTTATTGGCAAGCTTTCTTTACCTCATATCAACCAAATACTTAGATGGTCTGTTTTACTATAAAGTGAACTTTTGGGCCTTCATTGCTATCAACTTCCTTACTGAGTCTTTATTAATAATATATTTTGAAAGAAGAACATCCCATGAGTCAAGTTGTTCAATGGGATTTTGGGATGACAATGGGCTAGCAGTAGCAGCTATACCAAAACCATCCTCCACAAATTATGCCATCATTTTACAAACCAGTTTTAAAGTAATCTAATCGGTTTTATTTATGAGAACCCCTATAGAGTAGACATTCTTAACATAATAAAGATTAATTTTGTGTGGTCCAGGTGCTCTCTAGAGGTCAGATTGAACACTATTTTGCTATCTTGGAGATAGCATAGATCTCCTTGCGCTAAAGAAACTCACCCTTTGTCCTTTGCAACATGTCTCGTGCAGTCTCGCTACTTCCTCAAAATTTTACAAACCATTCCACACTGGATCTCTTAGCAAATGTGTCTCCCACCTACCTAGCTTATTTTCCCTTGGATATACGTCTTTATGTGTGTAAATGTTTTATATATGAAAACAATATCAAAAGAAAAAATAGTGTTACCATCAAATAAGGCCTGGTCTATGATTGGTATTATGTACGGTGGATTTTCTGTAAGCAAAAAGTGATTTCAGTGTTTTATGGCAAATAATGTGTGGATTAAAAAAAGCATCAGGAATTTGGAACAATTGGGCGTCACTGGAGCTTAGGGGAAGTTTTTGTCTCTGTTACATAAGTGAAAGTTATTCTTGATTTACTCCAGTTTAATTGAGAGCAAAATTTGGCTTGTGATAAGTTGGTTATAATTCTCCCTCTTAGTTCAAACATTTTAAAATGCAGGGTGCCATGTGCAGAATTCATATGGAACATTCTACCATAGAAGTAAAGGCTTTATTCTGCTCTCCATGAAATAAAATTTTAACTAGTGTCAATAGTCCAGATACTACTACTAGTAGAGAAGAAATATGGTAATGTGGCCATTAATTCTGGGGTAAGCCCCTTGACGGGCCAGGCCGGTTTGTTTACCTGCTGAAGGATGTGCTGGCCACTGCTTCCCACCACCCCCATTGGCCTGGAGCAGCGAACTGTGGCCAGTGGGAGCCATGACCGGTCGAACCTGCAGACGCAGCAGGTAAACAAACCGACCCGGCCCGCCAGGGTGCTTACCCTCGCAAGCCGCGTGCCAAAGGTTGCTGATCCCTGTACTGTGGTATAGGGCACAACAGAATTGTACATAATATAAAAATCTGAGTCCTCTGTTATTCAAGAAGGGGGTCTACATGACTGCATTACAAGAAGTTACAGGATGAAAAGACATTTTAAACCATCAACTATCCAGGATTGTTTCATGCAGTTTAGTGTACTTTACAGTCTAGTTTAACAACCCAGGCAATGTGACTTCCAACCCAGCATTATTTTCAATGTTAGGTTTTTTAGGTAAACAAATAAGGCTCCCTCTGTGTAACTTTATGCACTGTCAGTAATCCTATTGACTCTGATAGGACTACTCACTGTGTAAAGTTTTAAGCACACGAAGCATTGTCAACTCTGGGTTTTTTATTCAATATTTGATCTTTTCCTTAACTTGACTGCAGGTGCTGGGGCTTTATGTGGTAAAATCATACATTTTTAAAAAAGAACTAAAAAAAAAAAAAAAAATTGTTTCTAGCCCTCATGGTTGCATAGTAAAGCTTGAACATGTGAACTTCAGAGGCTAAAAAAAACCAACCAAACAAACAAACAAAAAAAACAACAGAAGGCAAATAACAATACTCCAAAAGGATTTTTTTTTAAAATTTCATGTTTATGGAAGCCAATTTCATGATTTTTTGAGGCGTAACATGATTTTTGAGGTCACTTGGGGTTGGCAGTGCAGCAGATGTACAATGCAGGGCTGGGGTGTAAGTATGAACCATTCAATTATGTACTAACTCCATCTAGTTTAATTGGTAACTATATATACTTATTAGCTGATCATATATTGCTGTAGTTTACTAGGTAATTCCAGTTAGTACTATAATGTAATTACTGTGAAACTATGCTTCATAGGAGATCAGATATATTTTTACACTTATTTAGTAATTACAGGGTATTTACCATATAATTAAATGGCCAGTTGTTAAAATATAATTAAAGAGTACTGGTTCTTGATGTCATTTGCTCCCTGAGTCTTAAACTCTTAGCCAGATACCTTCACAAAATATGAGTCTATTTGTGTTGATGTAGGAATACAAGTAAACTCTCTCCTGTTCCACTTTAAGACTCAGCCAGTTTAAATAGAATATTATTATTTCATTAATTTGATGAGGGCAGTGTGAAGGAGCACTGCCTAATGGAAGTGTGGAAGTGGGCATAACATCTTCTGGTGCTGTGGGGAAAACAAGTAGAGAATGGCTGCTGAGACAGAATCAAGAGGGGGCAGAGTCTGCACCCCTATGCTGTTGTGTGATGCAATGAGGGGAGGCATGATGGTTTTCACTTTATTGATCTCTTCTTTCCCACTTTGGAGGGGCTAAGAGCTCCAGACAACTTTTATAGTCCCTCCGTGCCCAACTGTCTGCAAAGTGCTGGGTTCAGTTTTTGTTCCAGATCACCCAAACAATGACTTTTACTTAGGAATGTTTATGAGGATTACTGAAATGTGTCTCACCATTGGTATGTCTGGATCCAAAACACCCAGATTCTTGCAACTCTTATATATTAGAACAATGGACAAAGCATTAATCTGACTGTGATTATACTGAACTTTTGCTACCCTACCATTTCAGTTTTGAAGAGAGGAAGAATTCCACATTTTGCTAATAATCAATGTTAGACCTTTGTTTAAAAAATTATCCAGTTCTATCTGCTGTGTCCTTATGTTAATTCTGGTTCTTTTTTAGTACATTATTTTCATCAGTGTAAGTAGAATTATAAACAAATAAAAGTATTCCTGCCCTGAAGAGATTAATTTTAAAGCATCTCCAGAAAGTACTGCAGTGTAAAACAATGGCACAGAAGTGTGTAAGCCCAGCACTGAGGTGTGGTTTAAGCGTCTCTCTGTTGCCAGCAGCTTGAAGCAGTTTCTTCCTTCTGACCTCAGGATGTGCGGCCTGAGTTCTTTATATTGGGGATGTGCCTCCATGAACTAGGGCCCTTCCTAGTGCATGGGACACAAGGGGTTCTGTTCATTGGGAAAATGTATATTACCAAATACTATATACTAGTGCTGGGGTAGGCAATCTCTGGCACGCATGGCAAAGGCGGTACGCCAGCTGATTTTCAGTGGCGCACACGCTACCCAGGTCCTGGCCACTGGTCTGGGAGGCTCTGCGTTTTAATTTAATTTTAAATGAAGCTTCTTAAACTTTTTAAAAACCTTATTTACTTTACATACAACAGTAGTTTAGTTATATATTATAGACTTATAGAAAGAGACCTTCTAAAAACGCTAAAATGTATTACTGGCACATGAAACCTTAAATTAGAGTGAATCAGTGAAGACTCGGCACACCACTTCTGAAAGGTTGCTGACCCTTGTACTAGTGTGTATGTGTGTGTGTGTATATATATGTATATATTATATATATACACACACACTCAAATGATAAGGGATAAGGGAAGAATAGGAGTAAATAGAATAATGAAAGAACAACAATACCTTAAACCCTTCAGTCTCCATCATTTACAGTGGGCCCAAACCACCTAGCTCCCTCCCAGCACCAGCATAAACAGATAGTGAGTTGAGCACAAGTTCTTTCCTGAGTGATGCAGTGGTATAGTTATTGGCCAATTTAAAATTCACAAGCAAAATAAACAAACATAGGATTTCTTACAAGATCTTTGTCCTTGAAAGAGTAGGATCATCCTGAGGCTCCCTAATGTAGAGTCCAATGGAAAATTAGGCTGGCTCTCGGTAGCCTTACCTGGAGTTACTCCTCAGCCTCTTGGAGTGTTTGTCTCTGCTGGGCTGACACCCTTCAATGACCCAGTAACTACCAACAAAGTTAAAAGTTTCCCTGTGGGTCGGAATGGGACATTTTAATGGGGACCTCCCAGGCTATGATGTTTCTCTCTCTGATCCACTTGGATAACAGCAGAAGTAAAACCAAACCCTTTGTCTTTGAGTTCTGGCTTCTGGTTCATTCTGGTAGTAGCTTACAGCTTGTTGTGTCTCTGCCATGAACTCCTGGTGCCTGGGAAATGGAGTCTTGAACCTTTGTAGCCATTGCTGCTGTAGTCCAGGGACAAGTCCCGTATAGGTGTAGAATAATGTGTCAGGAACAACCAGCTCCAGATAGGGAGTTACAAATGGGTAAGGCTGAGGAAGGGAGGAAGTCCAACCAGGACCATCTCATAACGTATAACTTAGCTGTATGGGGCTCCACATTTTTTAAATGTGTATGGGGGGTGAGGCTTTGTCATTCCCTCCTAGTCTGCTGCCTCACCAAGATCCTTTCGTCTGCCTCAAACTGTTTCATTTGGAAAAATATATTGTATTTAGGCTTCCAGTGACAAGGGCTTTCCTCCTGCCCTTCACCTGCTGCGGACAAATGCCTTGCCCCCATTCCCTTCCAACAAGCTGGTCCTCCTCTCACAAATGTACTGTACTGTTCATTGAAATCCTCTTATGCAGCATTTTAGAGCTGACTTGAATCCACTAGTGAAAGTGTTTGGGATTTATTATGCCTGGGACAGGGCACACCAACCTCTTGTGAGTGCCTCCTGTTGAGTGGGTGCGATCCTGCACTCTTTCCTTTCTCTGCTTCTGGTGCCCCCCGTTGGCTCTTGTCCTTGTCGGGTGGCCCTCTGGCCAGGTCACACACTATCAAACTGCATGAAGGAAGTTACCCTTCTAGGTCCTATCACTGTGCCCTTGTTCGTATCTGCCGCCCTGTCTCTGAGCTCAGTTCTCAGCCCCTTCTGGGTAAACTTTAAGTCTGTCCCTGCCCTGTTTTAGAGCACTGTCCCCAGGGCTTTCTCCCTGGAGACTTTGTTCTCACCAGCTCTCTGGTGTCCCTTTTAAGTCCTGCCCTCCTCTCTTCTTCCTCCCACCAATTCTCTGGTGAGCTGCAGACTCAATCCCCTTGAGCCCCAACTAAAAAAAAAATCCAACAGGTTTTAAAAAGAAAACTTTATATAAAAAGAAAAAGACATAAAAATGGTCTCTGTATCAAGGTGACAATATACAGGGTTATTGGCTTAAAAGAAAAAATGAATAAACAGCCTTATCCAAAAAGAAATACAATTTAAACATTCCAGCAAACTACACACATGTAAATACAAAAAAAAAAAAAAACAGATAGAGCCTATTGTCTTTCTACCTTTGTACTTTCAACTTGGGAAACAGAAGCATTAGAACCTGGACTGATTAGTGAGATCCCTCTCAGAGACTAGATGAAGCAACCAGAGACAAAGACAGACGACAAAACCAGCAAAAACTTCCCTCCTTTGAGATTTGAAAATCTTGTTTCTTGATTGGTCCTCTTGGTCAGGTGTTTTGGTGCCCTTTACAGGTAAAAGAAACATTACCGTTGCTATCTTGTTTATGACACCTGCTGACTGTTGTGTATTATGTGCCCATCCTCAGTGCACTGAGGCAGTGGGAACATACAAGGATCAGCACCTATGAAATTGGGTTCACTTTTATTGTATGCACGCTGAATGTGGAATTAAGATAGTCTAGATGTCAGTTCACCAAGGTTGAAAACCCTGCTCTCACTTCTCTAGCTCCGGTTTTATTACCTATTTGCAAAAGGTTGTGAGCCTTATTGTATTAAGGCCCTTTGAGTATCAACAGATTAAAAAAGCACTAAAAAAATGTAATTTAAAAAATTCTCCAGAGAAGTTCATCAAAGTATTGCTATTTAAGTAACTTTCATAGAAGATTGCAACCATTTCAGTAATATAAAACCCGCACAGTTATCATGTTTCCAGATCTTTCACTTGTGGTTTGGATCTTTATTGGGAAATTAAGACTCATCTGCGAGATAAAAATGTCTTTCCTAATTTTTTTTGGACTTTAAAGAACAACACGACTTTCAAGACTCACACCCCTTGCCCTGCCCGCACCAGCCCTGCCCCCCCTGCCTGCAGCCAGCTCTGCACCCCATGCCCACAACCAGCCCCTGCCAAACCCCCTGCCTTGTCTCCAGCCAACCCCTGCCACACACCTCTGTGGCCCTGCTCAAAGCCAGCCAGCCCCACATAAAGCCCTGCCTGCACCAGCCCTGCACACCCTGCCTGCCTTGCCCACACCCAGCCTCGCACCCCGTGCCCTGTCTCCAGCCAATCCCTGCTGCACCCCCCCGCTCAAAGCAGTACCAGTTCCCAACTAAATCATCCCAGCCAGGGCTTTGTCAAGCCTGACCTTAAAATCCTCTAAGGAAGGAGATTCCACCACCTAGGTAACCCATTCCAGTGCTTCACCACCCTCCTAGTGAAAAAGCTTTTCCTAATATCCAAAATTTTCCTAATATCCAATATTCATATGATCAGATCCCATTGTCACCAACTATCAGCTCTTTCTTGTGGCATCTATTTGTTTCATTTGAAGGGGGGTATATTCTGGTCAGATAGCTTTTGCCTACACATTTGGCATATCACATAGGAAACTCCTGTGACATGACAGTTGAGAGCCTGATTGGGTCTGGGATGCTGTGTAGCTTTGGGGTAGACAGGGTAGAGAAATTTGGTGAATTTCTATGCTGATGACACAAAAGAATTCTGATTAGTAAAGAATAGTAAGAATTGTGAGGAAGTCCAGAAGGACCTAATCAAACTAGTGGCCAGATTCTTGCTGACCCTTATGTGGATGTGCAGACAAAAATTCCCATCCCATTACCTTCTTTTCCTGTGTAGCCTATGTATGGACCAGGCAGAATTGCTGGTGGGGATTATAGGGACTTCCTTTTTCCTACTTCCTTGGGAACAGAAGTACCTGTGCACTGGCCAGCAGAGTAGCTTCTGGTGCTTCCCATGGGATGGGATGGTGCTGTGTCAACCCTTATTTTCAGCTGTGCCTAAATAGCACAATCTAGCTCTAGATAGCTAATTAGCATGATTGTGGATGAAATTCAGTGCAGACAATGCAAGGTAATGCGCACTGGAAGGAGGAATTTCAGCTACTTATACATATTATTGTGCACTATTAGTTATAACCACACCCAAAAGAAAACTCTCCCCACAATTAAAACAAAAAGAAGTGGAGCCTTCCTGGTGAGGAGCTTGCTCGGAAACTTGCATGCAGAGACATCTATTTTCTCCCTTTTCAGAGCTCTTTTGTCTGTAATGTGCATGATAATTAAGAGTAATTCAGTTAATCTGCACTACTTTCAAGTAAGTACATTTTATGTAAAATGTCATAAAAATGATGAATGACAACACTAGTGGTCAATTGATCAATTTTAGGGTGTATACGCTCCTATTAAAATAGACACTTATCAGCGACTGTTATGTCATGCCGATTGAATAGACTAGTTAAGCTGATTAATAACAACATTGCCGTCATGTAGAGACCTCAAGCTGGAGCCTATAGATATTTATAAAACCCATCAAACTAATTAAACTTTAAAATTCTCTTTTTATGTACATACTTCCCATGTGCTCCTCCTGTAAAAAGAACGATTTCTAACATTAATAGCATGAATGTTATTTCTAAATGCAGACAAAGGATTTAAACCTAATTCTCCTGAACTCAGTGGTGAAACTTTTATTGGGTTTAAGGAGACCAGGAATTGGATGCTAAAACATAGCTAATATTACAAGGCTTGGGGGGAGGGATAGCTCAGTGGTTTGAGCATTGGCCTGCTAAACCCAGGGTTGTGAGTTCAATCCTTGAGGGGGCCATTTGGGGATTGTTCCTGCTTTGAGCAAGGGGTTGGACTAGATGATCTCTTGAGGTCCCTTCCAATCCTAATAATCTATGATTATAGATTCAGTTTTTATTTTCTTCTCTAAAGGTGCTTATGTGTTTCATTGAAGTAGCACAAAAATATATGGTCATGTTCTGACTTTAGATGTGACTACAGGTTGGTGAGTTGGGGCTACCGTACTCTTCTGGCATAGATGTAAGTGGGATCCTTTTATGTTTACCTTAAACTGGAATATGGTCCATGTCTCCACTTTGTCCAGCTCTAATTTGTTTATTCCTCCTCCACTCCTGACCTCTGTTATTGACTTCATTGGGATTGCACTGAGGTAACTGAGAATAAATGTAAATACATATGGTCCTGAAGGCACTAAGATTTACAGTCGTTTCAGTCTCTCACAGGAGAGAATGCTGTAGCTGTGGGTCAGCTGCAGAGAAGGCTTCTATCTTCCTCCATTGTTGCTTTTTTTTCCTGATTTTGTCCACAGTTGTTTTGATAGATCCTTTTGGAGAGAGGTGCACGTTGTTGGTAGCTTGGCCCCACCCTGGTAGGGCCTTAGAAATCCAGTGTGGGAGACAGAACTTTGGATCCTTTTGCTTTCGCCAGTAATTCAAGAGAGCTGACAGCTGCCTTAAGCAGCCAGCTGAGGATTTTCCCCCAGGGGTGTTAGGCTGACTGGGAATCATGGGAACTCAGTATGTTCTTGTCACAGACCTCCTCGCCCATCTCCTCCCCCAGGCCTCTGCCAGGCTGCAATGACCACTGCTCCAGCATACCTAAGGACTTGCCAATAGAATTTTGAATTTGATGTAGGATTGTATGGGAACCTGGTGTTATGACAGGAAATTTGTAGCTTTTGTTTTGTTTATCCTCTGAATAGTTTTCTTTTCTGTAATTAGGCAAACTGGATCCTGAACTACTGTACAGGGGCAGCAGCATAACATTTTGTGAACACTGTTTTGATCTTCAGTGTTGATCTTTAACTTCTTTACAATATCTTGCAAAGCATAAAAGGAAAAGACATGCAAGAGTTTACATAAGCTACTGGATATAAACACACTGTTAAAGATTTTCTCCCTGTTCAGATTTTTCTTCTGTGCTGATGTTTCTTTATTCTTCCTGGGGGCAAATCTGAGAGTGACTCTCTACTAAGTTTTGGGACAAATTAGTATAATATTTGCAATATGACTGTGGATTCTTACATCTTTCAGCCTTTCTCACAAGTAGCATCTTAAGCACGTTTGTTCATTACCAAAAAAGGCATTTTTGAAAGACGTTTATTCCTTTAACAGACCTTCATGTAAGGAGGCTCTGTCAAGCAGTGGAAATTGGAGGTAACTGGCTTACTGCATGGAAAATGAATTCATTCATCAAGTCTGCTCCTTGTATGGGCCATCTTTCAAGTCAGTTTTACATTTCAGTGAGATGGGCGTTCTTACAAAAGGAATTTTCTTTTACCGGTTATTTTTTCATTGTAAAAGAAGGTGCACTGTACAGCATATTTTTGTGTGAAACACAGGAAGGCAGTCCGATTCCATACAGAGATTGTTTTGTGCTGTTTACATTGAATAGTGTGTGTATAGTAAGAACGTGGCAGGCCATTTATTTGCTTTGCATTTCTTTTAAATGCACCTATCCGATGCTCCTGGTCTTGTACAAAAAAAGGATGAAAATAATTTAAAATCTCCCCTAAATGATCATGATTCAAATTAAATTTTAAACAAAATGGTACCCTTTTTCCCCTTTAATTCTTTCTATTCCACTGTCTCCTCCTGGGAAAGTAGATTTGCCTTGCAGCATGCCCCCTGAAAGTTAACAGATTGGATGAAGATAGATCTTCAGCTAATGTGATCTTGCCACCAGCCCAAATTTATAAATCCAGAGGGCTGTTGATTTGATCACCTCAGTTGATCTCATCTGACAAAGTATCACTTGCAGAGAGATATATCACTTTGTTAAGTCGCAGTACATTTAGGGCTTGAAAGGTCAATCCTAGCTCCTTGAATTTCTGGTATGTCAAAGTAGCAATTAGTACAGTAACCATCCTATGTAGAATTAGTGTTAAGCATCATAAGAAAACTAGTTACCTCATCTTCTTGAATGCACTATGTTGTATTTCATTTTATAAATGTGTATGAGGGCAAATATTGTGTTTATTTCTCTAGTTGCTTGTGACATTTAGCAACTTCTTAATAGGAAAAAAGTCTTAATTTTGAAAATGGGCAGAAAGATAAATCACTTTAAAGATAAAAACTTCAAGCAAGATTATAAAGACAGATAATACTGCATTTCTACTGCAAGAAGAATCAGATAGGTTTTTCATCCAGCACTGAACCTAATCTGCACCCTGAAGATGCTAAATCTACATGTGGAGGGTGAATGAAGGCACTTGATACAGGATTAGATAGGAGAGAGGGGGCGGAGAAATTGGAACATGAAACTTGCCCGCCTCAAGCTACTTTTGCATAACTGCAATAAACATATCAGTTATTATGCTCAAGATTACATGTCAGAAGTATTGTTAGTTCAATAATTATGGAGACAAGGGTCTGATGCTCCTTGCTCTTGGTCTGGTGCAGAGATGGGAAAAATTGCTGGAAAAAGTCACAGTGAGGATATACTTTTGAAAAAAGTGACTATGCATGAACACCTCAGTTACCTTTTTGAAGCTGTCCATACATAAAAGATTGAGAAATGATGATTAGATAACAGAAACTGAGCATCACTAAATGGCATATTTTACCTATAGTGGAGCTTTTACTCTAAAAAAACTAGGATTGATTAATCCTGCTCTGTGATTTCCCTCTCCTTCTGGCTATAGGGAAATGGGCTGATGGTGTCATGAATTTCACACGTGAGTGCTTTCTTTTTTGCAAATTGGATTTCATATTTTGACCTTCATTTTCCATTTTTATACTAGTTAACTAATACTGTTTTATTGTTAAAGTATGATGTTGAACCACAACAAGCATAGTTCCAACAAGAATTTAAGGTTGCATGAGTGTTTCCATTCTAAAGGTTTATTTTCAGACGCTGAAAGCTGAAATCTTGCACCTTTGTTCTCATCCTGGGAGTAATATGCTGATGTTGTTTAAAGTCTTAGCAAAAATGGTTCTACCATTTTTGAGAATGGAAAGTCTGAAAACAAATAATTTTGGCCATTACTAAAAAAGAAAAAGTTGCAGGGTTTTTTTGTTGTTTTTTTTTGGAAGAAGCAGTTTGTTCAGACCAGTTCGTAGTTACTGGATACATGTTCCAGAAATTTGTTGAAAATCTCTATTGATTTGACAAAGTAGTGTGGGTTTAGAAACTGTGCACAGGTCTTGTTTTTTGTTCTATGAAAATGGAATGTTGGTCAGTTATTAGTAAAATAAATTGGCAATATGCATCCATATGTTCTATGGAAATTCTCATTTAATATATGATTTCTTAACGTCCTGTTGACTTTCATGTGATGTAGACATGTAAGAAATCTCATGGAATTTTGTTTTAATTCAATGTTGTAAATGGAATATGATCTATATAAAGGTATATGGAATAAGGCAGAATTCCACAAGAATTCTTCTTGTGCTGAGTGTGTATATTGTGCAGCCCAGCATTCTCTTGTGTCTTGGAAATAGTTTTACATTTTTAAATCATTTTATTAAAGCCCAAACCTAGGAAATTAAAAGAATATGATGGTTATAATCATACTCCTGACAGAATTCTGTGCCCCTGCAGAATTCATATGGCCCACTTATTTCTGTGCCCCCGTGCAAAAAAATGCAAAAGAAATCTGCAAGGAGACACGCGCCTCTTCCCTGGCAGCCCAGGCAGTGTTTCTGTTCCAGTGTTCCTGGAGCAGCCTCAGAAATGCAAATCACTGTGGGAGGGGCTGGGCATGTGTGCCTGTGAGGGAGCCATTGATCACCATTGGGGACGTGGCCGGGCATGGGTGCGCGACTGCCAACAGTTGAGGCTTGCTGGGGGCATGGAGGGGTAGGTGGTCTTATTACGCAGGAGGAAGGCTCTTTCCCCGATGCAGAAATGTAGCAGCTTGCATCGTAGTAACATTGTTAATGTTCCTATTATTCCTTAACTGTTCCCATTCTCAGTCAATTCCCCCTGGAGCATAAAACCTGTAAAAGTTTTAAGGCCCCTACGTTGCTAGAGTGATGTAAAGCCTTACAGATGACAGCAAGGGAATCAACTAGGAAGATCTATGTGCTTTCTCACTCTTTTTCTGTGCCAAAGTGGCACAGTGGTGTTAGATTACAGCTCAGGATTTATTTTACTTACCCATTTAAAAAAAAAGACTTTGAGGGCAAATAAAACATTTACCAAGAAGTCAATAAAATGTCAGGACAATCAGAAGCAAGCACTTCCCAAAGTACCCAGCCCAGTCCAGGACAATGAGTAGCAAAACTGTATGACTTTCCTGTGTGAAAATCTGAGCAATTTAAAATGACATTCTCCTTTCTTTTCCCCCCATGTTTGGTGTTGTGTGATGTAATTTAAATGAAAATCCAGGTTTATAACTGGACTGCAGGGTATAAGTTACCAAGTGTTTGTAATGTAACGTTCATGTGTTTAGGAAATGCTGAATAGTTATTGTGACCTTTTTTCTTTATTGTAATTTAAATAAATTACCAAAACAATTGAAAGTGGTGTGATTATATTGCATTATTTTGACAAATAAAACATGCAGAATTTTGCAGAATTTTAAATTTTCGGCACAGAATCTGCCCCAGAGTAAAATCAGTTCACTCAAATGTCTGGAAATGTTAAAAATAACTGGCAGCATTTGTATGAGTTTGGCAGAGGGAGGAATGATTCTGTTTTTCTTTGCTCCATGCAATTAATTGCCCTCTTGTAATTTAAACACCACTGATTATTAAAATGAATCTTTTTAGGATGGTGACACATAAGAGGTGAGAATTTAGTTTGTATTTAAAATTTAACAAATGGAAAAAAACCTGTTTTAGCTTTAAAAATGTAGGTATTGCACATGCATTTTGACTATTTTTTTTTTATTTGGTGTACCGAAAAGTTTTTTGTGCATTCATATCTGCACTTTGGTTTCCCACTTCTTATTGGCAAATAACCTATAGTGGCTGAAAAAGCCAACACTTCTAGATTAAGCACTCTTTAAAATATATATGGACAAACTTTAAAAAGGGTAGTGCATTCCCTATTATGTTCCATACTACATCTGCTTTTGACAAACCAGGTCTTAAAATATCAAAATAGTACTGTATTAGAGAGGTAACCACGTTAGTCTGGATCTGTAAAAGCAGCAAAGAGTCCTGTGGCACGTTATAGACTAACAGACATATTGGAGCATGAGCTTTCATGGTTGAATACCCACTTCGTCGGATGCATGATGGATGCATAGTACTGGTGTATTTTAAAATAAGACATCAGAAGAGAACTTTTCCCTGTCTTCATTGAGTTTGCAGAGTCCTTGTTTCAAATGTCTTCCTAACTGAAAGCAATAAAACAGAGATGAGTAATAAGTTGTCTTTTAAAATAATTCATTAGTTTCAAATATTAAGATTTCATAAAGAAAAAGGGATCAATCTTGCAAACCTTTATTCAAGTGATATTGAGTATACTCATTAGAACAAGAACGGCTAATTTGAATTAAGCTTCAAAAGAACTGAGATAAATATACAGAATTCTTGCAGATTGTTTATGTTTTGTTAATGAATCCTCTACTTCCATCTAGTAGGTCACTCAATGCACTCCTTTCTTGTCTAAAAATAACATCATAATGAAATGATAAAAACTAAACTCTGCAACTAGATGACCAAAGTATGCAGCTCCCCTCCCTGCTAAGACCTTTGTGGTGTTTTGGTCCCTTACTGGTAGTGTTACATCATTTGGGTTACAAATAAATACTGTTTTTGATGATATCCCCATGGATACATGCCACTCCAATTGAAGTCCAGGATAGCCTTTTTACTTCCATATACCCTGGGAACTGGATTGGGTGGCACAGCTGCTGCTTCTTACATTGACTTATGACACATTCCAGTAAACGTGTGTCTCTGATTTCTCTCTTTACTAGATGTCATTCACTGTAGTAGCCTTTATAGATATTTCATGCTATAGGAATTCGAGAGCTAGGTATCACGTGTTGCCTAGCAACAAGCATCCCACTTTCTATGACCCTTGCTTCTCTTTCACTTTTAATCAAAATAACAGTGAAAATTGTAATATGAAGCACTAAGTTTAGCTTCAGAAATATTTAGACTAAACTTCAGATAATTTTTATGACAAACTAACTGCAGCAATATGTAAAAAAATCTTAATATAATAATAAATAAACTCACCCTTAGACACAAAGAAAATAAACCCCAACCAAGAATTTTAAGAGAAGATACTATGAAAAGCAACTAGCAGCTTTGTAAGAACAAACTTAAATACTTGGCCCCATTGTAACAGGTTAGTACTGTATATATTAAAAATGTCCTTTCAGTCCCATATAAGACTATAAATTTGAATGTTAACATTTAATAAATACATATTGACATTTTAACCTATTCTTTGTTCCATCTGGCAAAATATTGCAATCAGAGCAGACAAAACAGTGGTTCACGATCTGAATTATAATCTTAAATACTTTTTTGACAGAAGCCCTAATAGCACACTGGGTTGATTCTTAGTTTTGACTGGTTTGAATTATAACAGTGTGGTAGTCCTTTTTTGAAGTTACATAACGCATACAATCTTTTAGTAGCCCCTGGCAGAATCTCTGAAGAATCACTAGTCTGCAGGGCTGTCCTGAGATGGGGCAAGTGGGGCAATTTTCCCCAGGCCCTGGGCTCCGCAGGGGCCCCCACGAGAATGTCTGAGGCTCCCTCCCTGGCCCTGGCCCGACCCCGCCTCTGCCCCTCTCCCGGAGCTTCAGCGCATCCAGGAGTGTCCCTGGACAGCTGCAGCATGGCTCTGGTGGGGTCTGAGCTCCTCCCCGCTCAGAGCTGCATGGTAAGGGGGCGAGGCTGCAAGCTCCAGCAGGGACAGAGAGCAGGGGTGGGGTCCCGGGGTGGTGGTTGTGGGGGTCTCTGGGGGACGGTCAGGGGACAAGGAGCAGGATGGGTCGGAGATTCTGAGGGGGGTGGGCAGTTGAGGGGCAGGAAGTGGATGGGGGTTGGATAGGGGGCAGGGCAAGGCTGTTTGGGAGGCACATCCTTCCCTACCCTAAAGCCAGGAGGGGTAAGGAATGGTGTCCCTAGTCTCTGTTTGTCAGAGGGTGGAAATGGATGGCAGGAGAGAAATCACTTGATCATTACCTGTTAGGTTCACTCCCTCTGAGGCACTTGGCATTGGCTGTTGTTGGTCGACAGGATACTGGGCTGGATGGACCTTTGGTTTGACCCAGGATGGCTGTTCTTATGCTCTAACCTAAATGAACCCAAAGTTATGGAGACAGATATGAGTCAAGGAACCCAGCAGAGTATCAGAAACCTGGAAAAATCTCTGACTGGATGGGCTCAGGCATTTGGTCACAAGCTGAGGTGGTTCAAAAGTTTCAGATTTTTTTAAGCAGAAGATTTTTATTGTTATTATTTATTATCTTTAAACAATCAAACACAGCAAGCAGCAAATATTTGGCCACACACTTCTGAAACCCCAAACCATATTCAGGTTTTGGCAGACTAATTTCAACTTTTCAATTAAAAAAACAACAACAAATTTTGAAGGAAAGCAGACATTGTCCGTGATTTTTTTCTGCTTTTTAAAAACCCCTAGTTTTGGATCCAAAAAAAGTTTTGTTGGAAAATATTTGTCCAACTCTTTTAATGAGCTTTAATGCCTTTAATGCTGAGAACTAGTGATACCTTGTAAGGAAGTTTTCTCAAAACTGGGTTTGTGCCAAGATATGTAAGGTTTATTTTTCCCAGGGCCTCCCGTGAGGGGGAGCAAGTCGTACGATTTGCCCTGGGCCCTGCAGGGGCCCCCATGAGAATATAGTATTGTATAGTATTGCAATTTTTTTTTTGGAAGGGGCCCCTGAAATTGCTTTGCCCCAGGCCCCCTGAATCCTCAGGGTGGCCCTGCTAGTCTGTTTTATCTATGAAGCTTTTGAATTTAGTTGTGAATTAGAAATCCAGTGAAGAGGTCAAGCCTGGGGGTATCTAGTACTAATGGTGCTGCTGGAAATTTGAATTGGGAAGTCCCTTCCTGCAGAGTTTCACTTCCAGAAAGGAAGAGAGCACCTTGTCTTGGTCTCAAACAACTCAGTTCCCAATCTAATGCTCAGAGCATCATTGATGGGATTTGAAGAAGTCATATTCAGCCCTCCTCCTCAGGGAGGCTTGCTGGGACTCAGGGCCTTTGAAGATTGGGAAAATCGCATAAGTGCAAACTTAAGGGAAACAAATAAGACAAAATGCTTCCTTTTTACAATAAAATAAATGATTTGACAAAGTGATTCATAAACCTGGATATTTCCGAAGGTGAGATTTGCTGTCTAGAGAATATAGTTATTTAAATCGTTATTCAGCAAAGCACTTAAGCCTGTGAGTAGCATATTGCATTGCTATAGCCCAGCTTGGGGATGACAGAGACATGTACTACTGAGGCTAGGTCAACTTCTGCAACGATGGGTCATCTCTTTGCCAGCCAGAAATGATGAAAAGTGTTCAACGTGGACACTGCTGTGTGAAAGGGTAGTGTCAACAAGTAATGCAGGAGCACTCCTAAACTACTGTCTATATTGATCAGTTGTGGCTGTGTGCCTTCAGCTGAAAGAGACTGTTCTGCAGCGTCCAACTCTTCCCAGTGCTTTCTTCTGCCCACCCGTCTTGTTCAGGTTCAGCTTCAGCCAGCTGTGCTTCAGGCATGGGTTGATCTCAGCCAAGTGGAGGGTCAGTTCTGTGACAGTGACGTTATTTGAAGTGAAGAAAAGATAGTGTCACCTGCATAACGTAAGGATTGGGCTCGTTTTTCCAAATCCTGGAAAGAGGAATTTAATGCAGGAATAACCCTCTAATTGTGCTAGTGAGCATTTCTCAATGAATTTATAAAAAATAAATTCTGTATAAATATGACTTTCATATTTCCAGTATATTAACTGTTTATGACTGGGTTTGCCTCTGCAGCATCCCTTCATGCCTATCAGGGCATGACTCGCCCAGGTGCAGGTCTCTATTGGTAAGTCGCTATCTCTTGCGAGGTCTAAGGTAGTGGTGCTTTAGCTCAGGGGTCAAATCACACCAGTTCTACCACTCCCAGAAAGTATTAAGGTACAGAAAAAAATCAGGATAAAAAACAGCTCAAAACAGGTCGTTCAATGAGTATTCTATGTGATCCTGCTGTTCTGTTCAGGGCTTGCCTTCAAGTAGTCCATACTTTATTTGGTCCCCCAGCAACCTGTTGTCCCTTCTAGGAGAAGGCTCATCTGACTGACAGGCTTGCTTACACTCTGGGTTGCAACCAGGCTTCTCTCACATCAGGAGAAGTGGAGCTCTGCCCTCCTTCCTCATCAGCCCAGAATTGGGGTCTCCTCCTTTTAAGTCCCCTCTTTATGCCTGACATCTGCTGAAGGTTTAGGGAGGTGGGGCCAGATGGATCTACACGCTCTTATAACACTCTTGTTGCCATTGTGGGGCCTATCTGCCTCATCAAACTTTTCTATTTTGATGAATCAATATTAGGTATTATTTATAATTTAAAAAATATATTCTCAAAGTAGAGAGATAAACAAAAAATATATAGTATAGACTTTGAATAAACTTACATTAATAAGATCAACCTGATATTTCATTTCTGAATCTGACCCAGTACATGTTTTCCATCCCCCAATGGTAATGTTTTGCGAGTCAATGAAGGTGTTTGACATGCTGGAAATACCTTAGTATTACTCTGTTACCCATAAGATCTCACGTGGATTGGACATTTCAATTCCTGATGGTTTTCTGCTGGTGGGAAAACAAGCCTATGGCAAATATGTGGTAGCTTTCATAAATGTTTACAAGTTTTTAAAATTCTGAAACCCTAGTTTTATGAAGATAGCTAGTTTTTGGTTGGAAAGAGACACAACTCTGTGTTTTCTTTCTGTCAGTTCTCATCAGTCTGAGGCCTGGACTACACTATAAAGTTAGGTTAATGTAAACTATCTTGTATTTGTGCATGTGTTTACACTTAAATTTTTCTCCAACCAATGCAAACTCTCCATTACATTGTCATAGTAACACCAGCTCCATGAGCCACATTGAGCAATGGTTGAATTACTGAGGTCAGTACAGAGTAACTGTAGATGCTGAGTTATTTATGTTGATTTTTCCAGTCCTCCAGCAGCAGTCCCACAATGCCTGACAATGACTGCTGTGATCACAATTGTTAACTCCACTGCCTAGGGGTAATGGAGATTGGAAGCCACTCCCCCCTTTAAAGCCCAGCACATTTTTGAAATGGTTTTTCCTGGTTGTTCATCTTGGCAAGCCCCACCTGTAGTTGCTCTCCATTGTCGTGTGCAACTGCCCAGTTAAGCACGCCAGCTACACAATTCAGATGCACTCCAGTCTGGAGTAGACAGTAGATTTTGGATCTCCTGGTCTGGTGGGAAGAAGAGACTGTTCAAGCACAGTTACAGGCCAGCTGTAGAAATTTGGATATCTATGAGCACATTCCACAGGGAATGTAGGAGAAGAGGTACAACGGGGAGCAGCAGAGGTGCTATCTGAAAGCAAAGGAACCGCAGCAGGCATATCAGAAGGCCAAAGAGGACAACTGATCCAGTACCAAGCCTCAGATCTGCCTCTTTTGCAAAGAGCTCCATGCGATACTTTGTGGAGACCCCACCACTACCTGCATACACCATGGATACCTCCGAGGAGCCCGAGTCAAAGGTACCTGGCATGAACAACAAGGATTGAGGTAGAGCAAGAAGATGGGGGACATGTGACTGGGGGGCTCCATTATGCTTTGAGCCAGAGCCTGCCTGAGACTCCACCACAGTCTAGTCAGTCCTGGCAGTCGAGCATGGGTGATCCCAAAGCACGGGAAGGAATCTTTGGTGAGTGTGTAAGTTTATTTCCCATTGCAGTGATGGCATCCCCAGCTTAGCAGGACACAGCTATCAACTTTTCATTAATTCACAACAAAGAGAGAGAGAGTTGTTATCTGCTTTTTCTTCCCCTGTAGAGTTAGGCCAGGGCATCCCGGAGCAGTTTATGTACACAGATGTCTCTGAAATCCTTCTGAGAGCTCTTGATGAAACTTCCATGGAGGTCCTCTGCAATCCTCTCCCAAAGGTTTCTTCCTCCACAGTAGGACACTTTTTTCTCCATGCCAGTTGGCTATAACTTTGGCAGGCAGCATTGCAGTAAACAGTCTAGCAGCATATGGGCCCGGGTACCTTTGGGACACCAGCAGCAGCTCTGCCCTTTGTGCCTTTGTTACCTTGAGGAATGAGATACCAGCTGAAATTACCATCACCTATGGAAAATGGTGCTGTATTCAGCGGCACTGACTTATACTCACATATAGTTTAATGCATTTCCCTCACTCCTAGCAGGCCATATTCAGCATGGCTGGTGCTGTGAGTTGCACCGTGCACAATCACTCTGAAGCACAAGTGTCAGTAATCAAGTCTTGTTTAAAACTTTAGGGGAGCAAGGGAAGGGAGTTCTGAATCTAACTTTCAATTTACATTCAGACTATACAGACAATGGTACCTCTTTGTGTTTTATCTGCATTTATGGCTGTTGCGGTCTTGAGGGGTTCCCACTCTATACCTTTGGAATGCCTGATACAGATGAGGAGGAGAAAGAAGAGGACTTGGAGTGACATGTTCAGTGAGATCCTGCAAGCCAGTGCTGCATCATCCTCCATGAGCAGAGGGCTTGGAGGATGAATATTGCAGACTGTTTGGGGAGGAAAAGAGCAGAAAGGCCCAGGAGTCTCGCCAGGAAAAGGAGTAGGAGATGCATCAGGGCATAATGGGCAGGGGCGGCTCTAGGTATTTTGCCGCCCCAAGCACAGCAGGCAGGCTACCTTCGGCGGCTTGCTTGTGGGAGGTTCCCGGTCCTGCGGCTTTGGTAGTGCGCCTGCAGGAGGTCCGCCGAAACCATGAGACCAGCGGACCCTCTGCAGGCATGCCGCCGCAGGCAACCTGCCTGCCGCCCTTGCGGCTACCGGCAGAATGCCCTCTGTGGCTTGCTGCCCTAGGCACGCGCTTGGAGCGCTGGTGCCTGGAGCTGCCTGTGATAATGGGGCTTCTCTGGCTGCAGACTTTTGTGGGCCTACAATCCTGTGCTTGCCTTCATTTGCAGGCCATGGAGTACTACAAAGTCCAGCACCTCCCTACAGCCACCCTGCACATTTCACGTGGCATCAGGGGCTGCATCCCTATCCCTACCACTCTACACAGGGGGACATTAAGGGCAATGACAGCTTCAGATACAGTAACCTGTAAGAGCCGCAGTTAATGTATGTGTAACTAAAATGGACATGAATGTTTCTTCCTCTTATTTAACCTCTGTTCCATAAATTTATTAAGGTTTTAATGTATTTGCTTTTAAATTGAACAGAATTTCTTAAGGTGTTTTCATTAGTCAATAAAACTGTATTGTTTGGTAAATAGCTCATCTTTATTGATTCCCAACATATACTGCGTAATGTCTGGTGGTAGTGAAAGTACCCATTTACTTGTTGTTGTATACTGTGATACAGCTTATAGGATCAATGACAAACACAGGAAGCACCACAACATTAATTGCTGCATTGTCAGTATTATATTCATAGATGTGCACCAAGCACCATGCAGTTCCTAACAGCCTCCAAACTGTAGGGCTAGGTGAAGCACAGTACACCACAATGCATTACTGTGGCTCGCAGTTAGTGTTCTTTCAAAGCCTCCCTAAGCTGTTTAGCTCCACATTGAGCTGTTTTGATAGCCCGTGTGTCTGGCTGTTCAAACTCCTCCACCTCAGTGGTAACTCCCCCCCGCTTTTCTTCACATGTATTGTGCAGGAGGCAGTAGGCAGCTGTAACTGTTCTGATATATTGGTTACTGAGATTCAGTCTAGTGGATAAACAGCATCAGCGAACCTTCAGTCTGCCAAAAGAACATCCAGCTGCCATTCCTCTGAGCCATTAGGCAAATCTATCTTTGATGCTGTTAAGTTGGTCAGTGTGCAGCTTCATGAGCTGGGGAGTAAGGGGTAGGCTAGGTGCCCCAGGATCACTATTGGCATTTCTACAACACCAATGTTAATCCATTGGCTGGAAAAGAAAGTACCTGCTTGTAATTTTCTGAACCGTCCTCTATTCTTAAAGATGTGTGCGTCATGCACCTTCCCCAACTGGCCAATGCCGATGTTGGTGAAACATTCCTGGTGTTCTGACAGTGCTTGCATAACCATAGAAAAATAGCCCTTTCTGTTTGATGTACTATGTTACAAGTGGTCTGGTGCCAGAATAGGGATATGCGTGCCATCTATTGCTCCAGCACAGTTTGGGAACCCCATTGCTGCAAACCCATCCATTGTGTCCTGCACATTGTTGAGAGTCATGGTCCTGCATAGCAGGAGATGATTAATGGCCCTGCACCCTTGCATGACAGTCGCCCTGCCAGTGGACTTTCCAACTCCCAAACAATTTTCCACTGACCGGTACCAATCTGGCATTGCAAGTTTCCAGAGTACGATCACCACTCCGCTGTCAAGTGCAGCTCTCATTCTGGTGTCTCTGCGCTGTAGGGCTGGGTAACCTCAGCAAACAGATCTAGGAATGTGGCCTTGCACATCTGAAAGTCCTGCAGCCACTGCTCTTCATCCCAAGCCTGCGTTACGATGCGATCCCACTGGCCAGTATTTATTTCTTTGGCCTAGAACCAGCGCTCCACCATTTGCCGCTGCTCTATGAATGCCACCATCAATCTGTCCTCCAGGAAATCATCATGTTCCCTGTGGCTCTTCTTGTGGCTCTGCAGATACTGGAGGTTCATGTATCCAATGCTTGCAGTGCTCATGACAATAGCCTCCATGCTTCTCTGAGAGATGGTGGACCATGACAAGTCCTTTGTGGGTGGAATTTTCAAAATAAGTATGAAAATTATGTGATAGAGATGGTATTGGAGAAAGTTGCATGATGGGAACTTGACTCTGCAGTTCGAGTCACCTCCTTTGCTACTTGTTTATGCCCCACCACACATTGCCAAAACTTCCCAAAAAATAGTGTGCTGGACTGTGGTGAGTTGCACACTGCGTTACCTGCATTGAAACAAGCACTCCTAGTGAGTACGTGCAGTCCCGATGTACATGCACAAGTGATATGGTAACTGCTGCAGCTTTGTGCAAATGTAACATTCATTAGCAAAAGTTTGTAGTGTAGACCTGGCCTGAGACTGACGTTTCATGTTTGTTAGAGACTTTGCTCTGTGATTATACAGAAAGCCCTTGGTCATTTAAGGGTCTTAGATCAAACAAATAATGTTGTTCTTATTTCCAATCTTCTTATTTTGTGCTTCAGGTTTTTTGCTGGTACTAAAAACCATATTTGCAAAATGATACTGCATGTAAGTGCTCCTGTTTGGACTTTTCACATCACGTTCCATTTACTACTTAAAACAAAACAAGTATTTCATAGCAACCTTATTTAAACCTGGAAGAATAAATTGTCTTCAAAAATCCAGGAAGTGTTTCTTGGTGGTAATATAATTGACAAAATGAGTGTATTATGGATTTGTAAGTGGTGTGATTTTTTTGTTGGTACTTTTACGAGAGTTGCATGTTCTCAGCACATCTGACAATCAGGCCATTTTATGACAGGATTACTAGAGGCATGTCTACACTGCACACTAAGCCAGGGTCTGAGGGACCTGGACTTGTAGACTCAGTGTTTCTAAGCCCATGCTTGAGCATCTGCACTGCATTATAAACTTGGGTTTACAATTGCTAGACCTGGGTGTCTCAGCCATGCTAAACCATCCATACTGCACTATGCAGACATTCTGACCCAGGTCTGTGACTTGAGGTGTGTCCACATTGCAATACGACAATGCTTGAACCCGAAGTGCAGCGGGACTTGGTCTCTGACTCTTTCCCTCCCCACACCCCGCAGGCCAGGTCCTGAGTGTTTGCTAACCTGCGTCAAGCTGATCTGTGTGTAGATGGAAGATGGGTTTGGCCTCAAACCTGAATGAGAGCCCAGGCTCAGTGTGCAGTGTAGATATACTGTCTGAGTTTGAAATTGCAATTTGATGTGTGGCTTTTCATTTCCAGTTCAAATCCAGACCAAGTCATACGTAATCAACATTTTTATCTTTTAATATCTCTATGATGGCTTGTGTGAATTGAAGTGGTAGCAGGTATCCACATTGCAGCTAATCCTAATTGGCACCAATCTCACTGGACAGGCCAATGAAGTAGAAGCCAAACTCGAACAGCTTAATGGGACAAAATCGGAGGGCCCCAATAATCTTCATCCAAGAATATTAAAGGAACTGGCACATGAAATTCCAGGCCCATTAGCAAGAATTTTTAATGAATCAGTAAACTCAGGGGTTGTACTGTACGACTGGAGAATTGCTAACGTAGTTCCTATTTTTAAGAAAGGGAAAAAAGGTGATCTGAGTAACTATAGGCCTGTTAGTTTGACATCTGTAGTATGTAAGGTCTTGGAAAAAATTTTGAAGGAGAAAGTAGTTAAGGACATTGAGGTCAATGGTAATTGAGACAAAATACAACATGGTTTTACAAAAGGTAGATCGTGCCAAACCAACCTGATCTCCTTCTTTGAGAAGGTAACAGATTTTTTTAGAGAAAGGAAACGCAGTGGATCTAATTTACCTCGATTTCCGTAAGGCATTTGACAAAGATTGGGATCAATATGAAAACTGAAAGGTGGATAAGGAACTAGTTAAAGGGGAGACTACAACGGGTTGTACTGAAAGGTGAACTGTCAGGCTGGAAGGATGTTACTAGTGGAGTTCCTCAGGGATCAGTTTTGGGACCAATCTTATTTAACCTTTTTATTACTGACCTTGGCACAACAAAAAATGGGAATGTGCTAATAAGTTTGCGGATGACACAAGCTGGGAGGTATTGCCAACACAGAGAAGGACCGGGATATCATACAGGAAAGATCTGATGACCTGTTAAACTGGAGTAATAGTAATAGGATGAAATTAATAGTGAAAAGTGCAAGGTCATGCATTTAGGGATTAATACAAGAATTTTAGTTTAAATTGGGGACACATCAGTTGGAAGTAACAGAGGAGGAGAAGGACTTGGAGTATTGGTTGATCACAGGATGACTATGAGCTGCCAATGTGATATGGCCGTTGAAAAAAGCTAATGCGGTTTTAGGATGCATCAGGCGAGGTATTTCCAGCAAGATAATAAGGAGGTGTTAGTACCGTTATACAAGGCACTGGTGAGACCTCATCTGGAATACTGTGTGCAGTTCTGGTCTCCCATGTTTAAGAAGATGAATTCAAACTGGAACAGGTTCAGAGATGGGCTACTAGGATGATCGAGGAATGGAAAACCTGTTTATGAAAAGGAGACTCAAAGAGCTTGGCTTGTTTAGCCTAACCAAAAGAAGGCTGAGGGGGGATATGATTGCTCTTTATAAATAATCGAGGGATTACAAAATATTAGGGGAGGAGAGGAATTATTTAAGCTAGTACCAATGTGGACACAAGAACAAATGGATATAAACTGGACTACTAGGAAGTTTAGACTTGAAATTAGACAAAGGTTTCTAACCATTAGAGGAGTGAAGTTTCTGGAACAGCCTTCCAAGGGGAGTAGTGGGGGCAAAAGACATATCTGGCTTCAAGACTAAGCTTGATAAGTTATGGAGGGGATGAATGATGATGGATAGCCTAATTTGGGCAATTGATCTTTGATTATCAGCAGGTAAGTATGCCCAATGGTCTGTGATGGGATGTGGATGGGATGGGATCTGAGTTACTGCAGAGAATTCTTTCCTGGGTGCTGGCTGGTGAGTCTTGCCCACATGCTCAGGGTTTAGCTGATTGCCATATTTGGGGTTGGGAAGGAATTTTCCTCAGGGCAGATTGGCAGAGACCCTGGAGGGGGTTTTTCGCCTTCCTCTGCAGCATGGAGCACAGGTCACTTGCTGGAGGATTCTCTGCAGCTTAAGGTCTTCAAACCATGATTTGAGGACTTTAATAACTCAGGCACAGGTTAGGGGTTTGTTACAGAAGTGGATGGGTGAGATTGTGTGGCCTGCTTTGTGCAGGAGGTCAGACTAGATGATCATAATGGTCCCTTCTGAGCTTAAAGTCTATGAGTCTATGAGGTCAAGGACTGAATATATGCCCTGGAGAATTAATTCCTTGTTCATCCTTAAAGTGTGTGGACTGATGCACAACCATGGGGCAGTATTGTGGGAAACCTGATTGCTGGGGTTTGTGATGTGCTCACACTGTCTGTTGAGGACTTGGGCCAACCAGGAACATTTTCATGAGCCTTCAATCTGACGTACAAAGAGAATGAAAAAAGACTGGCATTTCTAAAGGTGAAAGGGAACTAACAATTCAGTGCTCAGTAAATTGAGTAAACATGCATAGGGAAATATATAAGCAACAGCAATCATTCATCATTGTTAATGAAGGAACCTTTTCACCAGGCTGGGGGGAGAGGGGGAATTGTATATGATTTAATAATGTAAAACAAATGCAGCTATGATTAGTAAGATAGCTACACTTAAGCAGTTTGGAAAAACACATCCCTGTTCTCATTATTGCCATAGCCAGAGTGAGCTAATAGGACTTCCAGCATTCACTGGTAACATGAAGCTAGGCTGCACTGTAGGATGTTTGTGTAGCAACGTAACTGAGGTGAAAATACAGAGAACTGGAAACAATTACAGGTCAAAGGAGATTTCCTTTTGAGGGACACCCTATGAAGCTTTGAAATACTGTAATATGTAATGTAACGGTTTTGTGACTGAGTCCTTTCTCAGTCAGGTTAGATAACCATGCCATGTGTATACTTTTAGGACACAGAAAACCTGGCTCAGGTGTCCAGTATTTGGACGTTGGCACAGAATGAGGCTGCTAGGAAGTCAAAGGCATCTCCCTACAGTGTGCAATTCAAAATAAAATTAAATTAAAAAAAAATAAAATTAGACATTGCTCAATGCTCACTGGCTCAGTTGTAAGTCAAAGAAAATTTGCCTCATGAAATGGAAATTCTGAAGCAATTCAAATAATGCCAAAGGAGATTAAACAAAAAAGACACCCTCCAAGGTACATCAAAGATAGCACAAATATTCTTCAGTAGTTAGAACACTCCAAGCCTACAGAATTTAATTAAATGTAGTGAGATAATTGTATCTAGAGAATTTGCAACCATTTGTGACTCAGATTAATGTTAATTTGGAACTTACATTTATTTTATTTCTAAAAAAGATTGGATTAAAAGTTAATAAGTTACATAGATTTGGTGCTTAATGACTGGGATGTTTATGGGTTTCATTAACGTTTACTATCTTTGCATCTTTTCCAGGTTCTCATATAGAGAGGCTGTTCAGTATGTTTAAACCTGATAGCTATGTTAATGTATGTATAGCAGTAATGAAATACTGGGTTATGGCTTAAAAATGAATAAATTATATTCGCTGTCACTATTGGAGAGACAGCATCAGTTTGAAAAAAAATCAAGTTATAACAGATTACTTGTACTAGCTGTCTGACAACAGAGTTAGTCTTGAATTCACGCGGCTTACCTTATTAAAGGGGACATATGAAAGTAAAAGTCCATTCCAGTTATATGCATGTATTCTGGCAAGAGGTTTTAAGACAGGAGTTGGCAACCTCTGGCACGCGACTCGCCAGGGTAACTACCCTGGCAGGCCGGGCCAGTTTGTTTACCTGCTGCGTTGGCAGGTTCGGCCGACCGCGGCTCTCACTGGCCGTGGTTTGCCGTCCCAGGCCAATGGGGGCGGTGGGAAGCGCAGCAGGTGAGGGATGTGCTGGCCATGGCTTCCCGCCACCCTCATTGGCCTGGGATTGCGAACTGCAGTGAGAGGGAGCCGTGATCGGTCGAACCTGCCAATGCAGCAGGTAAACAAACTGGCATGGCCTACCAGAGTGCTTACCCTGGCAAGCTGCGTGTCAGCGGTTGCCGACTCCTGATTTAAGGCATAGTGTCAAGAAATTAAAGGCCACAGTTTGGGATTCTTTCTTTTTTTTAAAGGTTTTTTAAAGGCTTTACAGAAATTAGACTATACTTTGCAAAATTGACTGGATTTTTATATTCTATCTAATCTGAAGAAGTGAAGAAAATAAAACTGTTTTGTTTGTTTCTTTTTATGTCATATAATTTTTTCCCGATGGCTTAATGCTGAACTATGAAATTTTTTTACCACATGTAGTGGGAGCTGCAATTGGCTGAACCTGCCGATGCGGCAGGTAAACAAAGTGGCTCGGCCCGACAGGGTGTTTACCATGGCGAGCCGTGTGCCAGAGGTTGCCAACCCCTGTTCTAGTGAATGAGTTTTACTAGCAAGAAACTTGCCTTAAACAGCAAATATTAATCAAATCTTGCAGAATATTTTAAATCATTTTGAAATCAAAATTGTAGGTACTTGAAATGGACATCTGCTAAAGAGTTACTCCATCCAATCATGCAGTATAAATTTATCATGTGACCTATTGTCCATGCAAAGAAGCTTAAATTTTGAACACTTGAGTAACTACTCAGAAATTGAATTGACAGAAAAATATGAACTAAAACATCAATTAATTGAAAAGCACGAGACACAACTTAGTATTTGAAATATTCAGCCTGGTTTATTTAAAATATTGAAAAACACAGTGCTTTTCCAATGTTTCACCACAGAGTAAATCCCTGTGTTTTTGCAAAAGTAGGCAATAAAAGTTCAGAAACAAAAATAAAACATTGAAGAAGTTACATCTGTTCAGTGCCCATTTCCTAATTCATTCAGAATTATTGATTTTTTTTTTTTCAGGATTGAAGTGGACCGAGGAATGAATGGATGACTGAGTATTCTTATGAAGAGGAAAGCCATAAAAGTTTGTTGACAATTTTACAGCCATATGCATTATAAATATTACTGGTAGCATCAGAGATACATATTTTCTTTAAAAGCACATTAAGTGAAGTATTAATGTTCTGAACTTCATGTTCCTGTTGTCTGTCAAACGAGGTTCTGTTGGCAAATAATTTATACGGGGTTTAATGATACACTTTCTGATACTTTTAAAAAATTAAGTTTTCAAAAGAAAACAGAAAATTAAGTGAAAGTATTCAGTTGGAAATGCTTATTGTTATTTGAAAAGTATGTTTTGGGATAAATTCTGTGCTGGTTTAAGTCTCATGCAATTCCATTGACAGGAAGGGTTGAATGGCATGAGATTCCAGGGTGTTTCTTCTTTACGTCCACAACATTGAAGTAATTGTTAAATGGAGGATATCTTCCGTTACAGATTCTAGTTATGCAGTTTAATGCATTGTTGGATGAATGCAATGATGAGTTGGATGAATGCCAAACTGATAAGTGCAGTATGAGAAACTGAATAGAATAGGATATCTTAGTTAGATACTTGGCGCTTTTTGATCTTTCTCTGGAGTATCGTCTTTTAAAAGTAGAGTGGGTGTTTCTGCAGCATCAATTTCCCGTGGTTATAAGGGAACAGGTACTGGTGGGCCTGAGTAATTCACTGTCCTTAATTTGCATGCTTTATAAAATGATTAATTTCAGTATGTTTTGAAATCTTTCTCTGTCCTCTGAGGTAATGGCTACTAATGCTTAGCTGTGATACTACTTTAACCAGTGTCCCTTCAAGGCTGCTTAAAGGAAACTGTCTTTGCTTCCCTGTCTGCATAGAGTAAATACATTGTAATGGCAAATACAATCAGCAGTACCATGATTTGGAGTACAGCCACTCATTTAAGAAGAGCATTTTGAAAGATCTAATGATTACGGTCAGGTGGTGTAAAACAGATTTAAGCAAAGCTTTCCTCATTCTCATGCGTTCCGATTACAGAAACAAAACTAAGTTTTCCCTGGAAGTGCAATACCTGTGGGAAGCACGAGTTTTCATTCTGTGCATTGTCCCAAAGTGGTTCACCATGGCAACGAGACCTTTACTCTCCTGAGGTCATTTGGATGAAGATGCTAATTTATTTAGATAGACAAGGTGGGTGAGTAAGGCCTCCAAGGTAACCAGGAAGTGGGACTCCAGCAACCACTTTCTCCCTGCGGGCAGCTTCACCCGATTCGCCGACTGGCTGTTCATACACCGCGCCCGACTGAATTGCATCCCTCTCAATGGAGCCGTCTGCCACAGGAACCAGGACAAGTGCTGCAGGAAGTGCTGGTACGTCACCGAGACCCTGCCCCACATCCTGTGCAGCTTCAAACCCCACTCCGGTGCCTGGCAGCTGTGCCACAACACCATCCAGGACCGCCTAGTGAAGGCCATCGCCCCGTGCCTGGGAGAGATCGCCATCAACCGCGCTGTCCCCGGCACCGAAAGCCCGCTGCGCCCGGGCATTGTCGTCACAGACAAGGATCAGAAAAAGATCATCCTCGTCGATGTGACAATCCCGTTTGAGAATAGGACCATGGCCTTCCGTGAAACCTGAGCCCGCAAACTTGAAAAATACGCTCCCCTGGCCGACACCCTGCAGACAAAGGGCTATGAAGTATACACCGACGCTCTGATCGTTGGGGCCCTGGGCGCTTGGGACCCCTGTAACGAGCATGTACTGAGGACCTGTGGGGTAGGCCATCGCTACGCGCGGCTCATGTGACGTCTAATGGTCTCGAACACTATTCGGTGGTCCCGGGACATTTATACAGAGCACATCACCGGCCACTCCCAATACCGAGAATGAGTCGGCGTGACTTCGCGCATCCACAATGAGGAAGAGATCTGAAGACTTCCTCTGTTGGACCTTATCCCCTGAAGCCACCAAACCGAACTGGACTCCACCATATGAAGGTCATCCTATCGTCATTACTCGGCCCACTTATTTATACCTATGATTGCCTGTAATTCCTGTATGAGTGATGTACCCTCACTGCTTGCTGACTGTACCTTGTTTCATCCACCTTAAACCCCTCCATTGGGGATACTGCAGACTGTATGTGTTATGCGCTATTCAATATCAAAATACTAACATCCCCCTATACTCTGTTTGGTATCCCTGATGACTAATAACTAAATTTTCAACACTCCGTATCACCTATTTTTAAACATTTCTTAATAAAATTTTTTACTGGCACAAATTTGGTCGGTGAGAGAGACAAGCTTTCGCACTACACGGAACTCTTCTTCAAGTCTGGGAAAGGTATGCAGAGTGTGAAGTGGCCACTTCACCTTGAATGGTCCCTTAGAATGCGCATTAACTACTTATGCTAAATTATATGTTCCATCTTGTGCTTAGCTGTGACACTGAGCACTTTTCCCTAACCTGAAGAAGAGTTCTGTGTAGCTTGAAAGCTCAACTTGTGAGATCTGTCTCAGCTCAACTTCCTAACTTTTCTATGACTCTTCTCTGATACCAGTGTCTATTGGATGGAAGGAAACCCACACAGCTGGGGAACCAGTGTTTGAATGTTACAAACTTCTTGGCTAACTCAGATGTAGAGGAGGGAAAAACTAATGCTATTAAACTGCACTTCTTGGTAGACTTACATATTCCTGAAATGCAGCGAATAGATATCTTAAAGACAGACTACAGAGCCTCTTTTGATTGCCAAGAGAGCTAGCAAAGACCCCTTTACTTATATGTAAACAAGCTGGAGTTCCTGTTGGTCTGGAAAGTTCTCAATGTGTTACAGATGAAACAGGATACTTACACACCTATTTTGCCAGGTCTGTTCAGACAATCGTGCTGCAGTGTCTCTTACCATACAAATAGAGGAAGAACAAAGTCAGACTAGATCAGAGATCGGCAACCTTTGTCATGCAGCTTGCCAGGGTAAGCACCCTTGCGGGCTGGGCTGGTTTATTTACCTGCCATCTCTGCAGGTTTGGCTGCTCCAAATCAATGGGGCTGCAAGAAGCTGCGGCCAGCACATCCCTTGGCCCGTGCTGTTTCCTGCAGCCCTCATTGGCTTGGAGCAGTGAACCGTGGCCAGTGGGAGCCGTGATTGGCCAAACCTATGGACACAGCAGGTAAACAAACCAGCCTGGCCCGCCAGGGAGCTTACCCTGGCATGCTGCGTGTCAAAGGTTGCCGATCCCTGGACTAGGTTATCGTGATGGGCATTAGAATTAGGAAGTTATGTCAGGGCAGAAAGTCTAATTGCTCGTCACATCCCAGAGACAGAGAAAGTTATGGCCAATATTTTGAGAGGGAGAAGGGCCACCTTGTGCTTTTGGTGCTGGAGTCTTCTGTGGTGAACTCAAGAAATGACTTGCCACCATTTACCTTCATAAAACTGAAATGTTCCTAAGTTTCTTGGCTAAAAGTGCAGTGGGGAGAGATGCATTTTCATCCTTCTGGTGGTATCTGCAATTCCTTTCCCTATTTTTCCTCTGTCTGGTTCTCTGCAAAGTGTTAGCAAAGGTAATGAGGAACTGCAGAGCATGGTGATGTCTAGGTGCGTCCAAGTCATAGTTTTTCTCTCTCATACAATTCAGGTTACACTTCCCAGTAGTCTTGGGGAAGTTGATAACTGATCTAGATATATATGTATGAGGGACGAAGACAGTGAATTATGATTATTGCATGTTGTCTGTCTGGCAACCTATGCAAAATGAAGGATTCCACAACCAGACTGCTAAACTTCTGCGTTCAAACTAGAAAAATGCAATGACTAAATCATACAATTGTTTTCATACAGACTTTGTTGTATGGACAAATTCAATGCCTGGGAGTAAAAATTCTCTTTCTGGAGCTAAGAATGGTTCTGGACAATTTAAGCAACAAAGAGGCAGGTGGTACTTTTACTGCCACTATTAAAATCTAAGGGTGCAATTCTGGCTTCATTGAGATCAGTGGGGCTAGGATTTCATCTTAAGCCTCTAGTTTGGCTTCTTTTTTCCCCTACAGGGAAAGCCATCAGACAGTTAAAAGGCCACTTAAAACCAAATATAACTTCTCTTTGGAACATTAATATTCTGGTATATCATTAGCATCATAGTGATGGAGATCATACAAGAATTTTGATAGATAAATCTGTGCCTTAAAGACTGTTTGTCACAGGTCATGTTGTGCCAATTCATTTTGGTTTGTGTCTTTTCTCCAAAAGCTAAAAGTTAAAAAGAATTAACTGCTCCGTCCACAGATCCAGCTGATTGCAGCTCCCACTGGCCACGGTTCACTGCTCCAGGCCAATGGGAGCTGCTGGAAGCGGTGCAGGACGAGGGACTTACTGGCCGCCACTTCCAACAGCCCTCACTGGCCTGCAGCGGCAAACCGCGGCCAGTGGGAGCCGCAATTGGCCGGAGCTGCAGATGGAGCAGGTAAACAAACTGGTCCGGCCCGCCGGGGGCTTTCCCTACACAAGTGGCAACTCCAATTTGAGAAACACTGCTTTAACAGATGTCTCCTTAAGGATTTGAACACGGACGTCAGAGTTTTAAAACTTAATTCTTTTTAACTTTTAGCTTCTGGAGAAAAGACACAAACCAAAATGAATAGGCACAATATGACCTGTGACAAACAGTCTTTAAGGTGCAGATTTATCTATCAAAATTCTTGTATGATCCCCATCACTGTGGTATCCTGAGTATCTCCAGAAGTTGTAATGAAAGGTACTATATAAAGCCACTCAATTCTATTACGCAGTTGACCACTTAAAGTCTGGTTGTTCACAAAACACACACAATCTCTAAAACTAACGAAACTATAAGATACAGAATTTTTTTTTCAGTGATCAATTGTCAAAAATGCATTTGAGTTTTGCTGAGATGTCCCTCTAAGCTTCACGTTTTCATACTATGTGTTCATTGAATTTAGAGCACATCCTTTTACCAGGATTCCAGTACCAGTGTGATGGGGTGTTTGATTACTGTCACACACTGACCTCCCTGCATCCACAATCACGGTTTTCCTAGAAAGGAAGTGACTGCTCTGAATAGTCTCTGTCATCTTTAACTTCATCCATTGGAATATAACTATGACTAGAATATAGAAAGGATAAAGTATATGAATCTCAGAAGTGTATTCTAGTGCTGGGCATCAATCCACTATCCTTTTTCAGTTGTGTTCCTTGCAGTTTACATCATGCTAAAGCAAAGAGACTGTAGTTTGATGCTTTCTTTGTCATAATTCATTAGGAATATAAAAATCTAGGATAAAACAGCTAAAGAAATTAGCACATAAATTGAATGACAGTCAGATTCAGGGCATACTGAGACCAAGAACTCCTATAAATCTCTCTTGGTGCTCAGTGTTTATTAGGATTAGTCCATTAAAGATCAAAAATTTGATATTTTAAAACACTGCTCTTTATTTAAAAATATTTATAATGCACAGTTTACATCCAGTTTGTCAACCATGATCAGATATTGAATAGCTGCTGGAGCACAACCATAGGCTTATGGCTCATTAGCTTTAACTTGTGATACATACTTTATACAGGGGAACCCATGAGGATGAGAGGCAACTGAATTTTCCAAATCTGATCCTCAATAAAGAGTAGAGCAATAGAGATTTTCTTTCTTATTCTATGTCAAGGGCAGGTTATCTGTTGTATCTTCTTCTGCTGCCTCTTTCTTTTGGGCTGCTGGAATAGTGTATGCTCTGACAGATGCACATCCAGAATAGTACAGCTTCTCTGTGCTCAATCATCATTGGATTCAGCTTTGAGCCAGCTCAGGTTGGATGCAGTCAGGGTGGATTTGGAACTGATTCTGATTGCTGAAAAATTGCTGGGGGCAGGTCCAAAAATGATGTACTCCAAGTAGTAAAAACATTTAAGATGTCTGCAATGAGCCCTTTCTGCTTCACACGCTTTCATTTCATTTGAACTGATTCCGTTTCCCCTTGACATTGTAAAATTAATGAATGCTTTCTGGGAAGATTTCAGCCTTCCTATTAGCCTTTGTGCCTAACAGCAGTATAAAACCTATTCTATACCACTTTTTCAGTTTCTGCTCTGCCGTTGCTTTCATAGTCTAAATGGTTTCTTGTTTATGGGTCTTGATTTTGGCTCTCTTCCATTCAGTTTGCAACTATTTTGGTGTGTTTACTCAGTGCTCCTCAGCAGCTGGCCGAGGGCGGGATTCCAAAGCGTACATACTTTGATGAACTGTTCTTGTGTGTATGTAAGTCTAGGCCTGGAGTCTTATTTGGTAGGTGGTTTGTGAACTGACCTCTTTTAGACCAGGTGGAGTTACAGTGATGTGATTTGGCTCTTTCTGTTGAGGAGCTCCCAAACAGGGTTGTAGCTATTGTATTCAAAATAGTCACATCTTAGAAACAAATATATCCAATGTATTTGTTGAAAGGCTATTTTATAAATGTGTCTATGCAGTACTAGATATCCGTGGTCACTCTGACAAAACTTCAGGAAGCAGTGGGTGGAGATTGGCACTAAAATAAGCTGATTTTTCCCTAGTTAATGGTTGGCCTGCTGAGAAAAATACAACCCCTTTTTAATAAAAGCTGCTCATCTGAGAGGTACATAACTGCCCAGGGGAATTTCTTCAGAATCGGGAGCAGCCTCTTGGCTGAGTGGCCCAAAAAAATTATGTGGGCTAGCATCTGTAAAGAGTTCCTTTCAGTTGGGAAAGGCCCTGCGATATTTTTGGTGCATAGACTTTGCAGTAGTTCTTAAATTTAACTTGCCTTTACCAAAAGGTACTTTGGAAGAGGAAGAATTGAGAATCACGGAAACATACAGGAGCTTCAGTATTGTTTTGAATGAAAGCTGCAGAAAGAAAAAAAATGATATGGTCACATTTTACAATAGGAAGTTTCAAAAAAAGGTACTAATTTAGATTTAATGTAGAATTGGCAGAATGACCAAATATTGTTTACTGATTAACATTAGGTAACTTTTTAATAATATATATGCTACCGAAATACAAAATGTCATTGTAAAATAAATACAGCTTTTTTTTTTTGTCAGGGTCATTGCTCCATGAAAAACAATTGTTAATGGTAATGAGTCCTGGATGAGCAAAGTTTTAGTATCTGTCTCTTCACACCTGCACACTCATTAATAATACGCTTGTGCTTAAACTGTTTTTAAAAGTTTATAGGTGTGTTCTTAATGTCATAGGCTACATTGGTAATGACATCTATAGTTAAGGTTGCCTGCCACTTCCTATTCCAAGACTCTGTTTTCAGTTTCTTATAATGTTCCCAAACTTAAACCATTCTGGCTGGTATCTGCCCCAAACTGCAGTGTTTGGAGAAAGTTTTTCCTAAAATGGTTCAACTACTTCTGAGAATGAGATTAGGGAAAAAATAGTATTTTGCTTTGCTGGGAGGTAGATAGCATAAACTTGAACCGAGAAAAGAACATGACCCACTTCAACTGCCTCTGGTTCATCCATCAAATGCAGTTCTTATGGTGAGCAGCTCTCTATTCATTAGTTCATAGCTTATCTTGGCAGGGGCAAGCTTTCGAGAAGGGTGCAGAACTGATTGGGATATGAATCGCTGCAAGAGTACTGCGCCTAGGGCCACATTGGATGCATCTGCTTCCATTATAGATGGACAAGTCAGGTTAGGGTGTGCCAGAATCAGGGCCATAGTGAAGGAGACCTTTATCTGGTCAAAAGCAAATTGGGCTTGGGCAACCAAGCGAATAGCGTGGCTTTGCAGAGGAGTGAAGTCAGGGGAGTTATTAATTGGGAGAAGTTTGCAATGAATCTTCTATAAAAATTTGCAAAGCCCAGGAAGTATTGAAATTCCTGGAGGGTTCAAGGTGCTGTGCACTTGCAGATGGCTTCCACCTTTTGCGGATCCTTGTGGATTCCCTCTGGGAAGATGTTGTACCCCAAAAATTCAATGGTGGCCTAGTTCAAGGTTTACTTTTCCAATTTGATGTACAACCATGACTCATCAGACATGGTGGTAGTGCTGCTCTGCATTCTTGGAAAATACTAGTTTGTTGTTGAGAGAGATAATCATGTACTGGTCCAGGGTATCCCTGAAGACATCATTTCTGACATGTTGAAATGTTGCAGGGGCATTGGTTAAATCAAGTTTTTGTCATACCAATATCAGTATGAAAAGCGGTTTTCTATTCATCCACAGGATTTACGTGCACTAGATTATATGCCTCCCAAAGATCTAGTTTCATGAAGATCCTGGAGGTCCTCAGGTGGTCCAGCAATTCTGAAATAAGGGCAAAGCATACCGGTTACAAATAGTCACTTGGTTCAAGGTGCAATAGTCTATGTAGAGGCATAGTGACCCATTCTTCTTCACAAAGAGGATTGGTGTCCCCATTGGACAGATAGATTACTGAATGAAGCCCTTGGCACGGTTCTCCTGGATATATCCACATTGCACCTCCAGCTCTGATTCAGATATAGAGTATATCCACCCATCCATAGGGTGTCTTTGTCCTGAGCTGTAGATCTGTTGGGCAGTTGTAATCTAGTTGGAGGGTAATGAGTCTGCATTTTTCCTTTCGAACACATCCAGTTAGTTGCGGTACTTGTCAGGGAAGGCTGAGGTTCTGGCCTGGAGCCACTCCCTTCTGGCTAGTCCCTGGTGCCCATATTTCCACTTCTGAGGGTGTCCTCTCATCTTGGAGCCCCTGGTATCCTGTGGGTTGGTTGCTTCATTGGAGACATGTTTTCTGGCAGTACTGGCAGGATAAGCTAATGCTCCTTTGCCACAAAGAGATACATGGATAATGCCGCTCTAACTGAGTATGCCAAGAATTATCAGGAAGAATGGGGAGTGGATCACATTGAAGCATGTTGTTTTTCGGTTCCCTTCCATTACAGCCTCTAAGGGGATGATCTCTCGAGTCACTGGTCCTGATGATAAAGGTGAGCCATCAGTCATCTCCACCAGGTCCAGTGTGGGTTTCAGCTGGAAAGGGATCTGGAGAGTTTTGCCTATTGCAGAGCCCCAGAGTCTCTCATTGCTAGTTGGGAGATCTGCTGTGCCTGCCCCAAGACCTACAACTGCGGTAGCAACTGGCAATGCAGAAAGACACCATGGTTCCTAGGTCGGGTTCTGCTTGGGATGGGCGTGGGGGTAGTTCTGGAGCATTGCGCTTTGGTAGTGTCCAGGATGTACTCTCTTTACTGGGTCTGGTCTGGTTTGTTTCCCATGTTCTTCTGAGCTGGGTAGGAGGCAAGGATATGTCCAGGTCCTACCCAGTAAAAACATGGGTTCAGCTGTTGGTGACTCTTTCTTTTCTCTGTGGTCCGAGGTCTGCAGTCCAGGTTGATCTGCATGGCTCTTAGTGTGGAGGATGAGCATGGGGGTGTCGGTCAGCTGTCCGTTCCTCTGTCCATTCATGCAGCCAAAAGTCAATGCGCAGGGTGAGGTCAATAAAGTCCTCTAGGTGGGTGGGGTTTTCAATGTGGGCTAGCTTGCTTTTTACCTTGTTATTGAGCCCACACCAGAATTGATAAAGTTGGGCTATCTCATTCCATCAGAAATGAGTGGTATAGGAGGTGGCTGGCCCTTGTCTCTGGCAAAGCTTCCAGATGGCAGCCTTTGCAGAGTGGATGCAGTGCAGATCATCAAAGATGATCTCAAAGACTTGCTTTCTGCAGCTCCCATTCACCAGGAATGGCGAATGTAACAAAATGTCTTGCAGCTCGCCAGCTCATTACTCTGAAGGGCCATGTGCTGAAGGTTGCTGACCCCTGGACTAGTTGCTCACAGAGGGTCTGTGCCTCGAGTGTGCACTGTGTAGCATGGGTCTGTAGAGCGAGGTTCTTCACCTGCACACAGGTGACTTAGTCCTGTGGCTCCTGGACCCTCAGGGAGCTGCTGGTTAGAGGGTGGCCCACCCCTGCCATTATCTGTGGGAGGAGTGGGATAGATTACAGGGGACTGAGGGGCAAAGGTGGTCAGAGCAAACTGTCATGACCAGGATATGGGCAGTCAGTCCTAGTGTTTGGAGCAGAAGATGTGAATCAGATTACGTCAGGTACCAGGAGGTCAGGGTCCAAGACAGGCCAATGGGCAAACCGAGAGTCAGGATGCAGGCAGGATCAGGAGATCAGGGTCCGGTGCCAGGTTGCAGACAGCAATCAAATAACGAAGTCAAGGACAAAGCCCAGGGTTGGAAGCTGGAATCTATCACAAGCAGGGTCTGGAGCAGAGAGGTAGTCTGTTGTTGCTCAGAAAGCCCCCTTCCTGGTTTCCTCGTTTAAGTACTACTACCGTACAATCAGTGGACTTTGAGAGGCCACCACTCAGGTCATGCTGGGCAGTACTTCCTGCCAAGCCCAGCCTCACAGGGTCCTCCCATGAACTCCTAATCTAAGCCTCTTATGGCAATGCGGCAGTGTCAGTGGCCCATGGTCCCAGGTTCCAGCCCTGAAGTTTCTTACATGTGAAAGGGAACATTCTTTTCTGAGAGGCTGTTGCCTTATATCGATCTGCCAGTTATTTGTTTAAGTTCAGTTTGATGCTAGGCCACTGCAGCCCTGATTGCTACAGTCAGCTGTGATGGACATCTAGACATTACTAGAATGTAAACAAAAGCTTTAACACTCAAACTTTACATGTAAAAATGCAGTGGAGATCTTCGTAGAGTACAAATTTATATATATTTTACAGTATTAGTATTGCCAAACCTTACACTCAAAAATAATGATTAGTTTAAAATTAATATATCAACAAATTGCCATTATTTTTTATCTGCCTGCTCATTTTTCCACTTTTAGAAGGAAGACACAAACCCCAAATACAGTATGCTTCCTGTAGTAGACTCTATGACACTTAAAACTACATGGGTTTGGAGGAGTGCTTTTTAAAGAGTAGATTACAGAGAAAATATCCCTCTTGAGATTAGGAAACAGGAAGACTGCACTGGTTCTACTAAAATGAAAATTAATTTAGATGTGTGAGTAATCTTATTGACTGTAATAATTTCAATGGAACTGAGCTCATGTTTGCTGAGCTGTTTAGAGATTTACATAATGGATGAGATATAGAAGTGTGAGACAGCATGACAGTTTATTTTATTGCAGTGTGTAATTGAATGTTTGGCCATAATTGTGTGAACTCTGAAAAAAGCAAAGATTATCATTTGATATGAAAAAAGTAGTCAACAGAACATATGTATAATCTTGCACAAAAAGCCAAACCTTTTCTTTGTTTCAGCTTGATCTTTCAGTAGTTTCTGACTTAATTAGTTGAAGTTTGTAAAGCTCTCAGAAGTTGAAAACTGGGACGTATCTCAGTGTTAATATAGTAACTCCTCGCTTAAAGTCATCCTGGTTAACATTGTTTCGTTGTTACGTTGCTGATCAGTTGGAGAACATGCTAGTTTAAAGTTGCGTGATGGTCCCTTACAACATTGTTTGGTAGCTACCTGCTTTGTCCACTGCTTGCAGAAAGAGCAGCCTGTTGGAGCTAGCTGGTGGGGGCTTGGAACCAGGGTGGACCACCAGCCCCCCCCATCAGTTCCCCTCTCTCCTGAGTTCCCTGTGCAGCAGCCACCCAGCAGACTATCAATTGCTGGCAGTTCAGCTGTCCCACCCCCCACTGCTATGTGCTGCTCCTGCCCTTTGCCTTGGAGCTGCTCCCAGGAGCCTCCTGCTTGCTGGGCAGGGTGGGGGGGAGGATAAGGGAGGCTAATATCAGGGTATCCCCCTCCCTCCTGCTCCCCGCTTACCCCATCTCCATAGAGAAGGGGGGACACACAACAGGGCTCAGGATGGAGGGAGCTTACTAGCAGCAGCTGCTGTCTACTTAAAAAGGCAATGTACTTAGAGTGCGGTCAGCGTACTTAAAGGGGCAGTGCGCATCTCTCTCTCACCCACAGGGTGTGTGTCTCTGTCTCTGTCTGCCATGCTATCTCGCCTCCCTTCATTTGTTCTGCCTTGTGGAGTGTGAGGCTACATTAACAACGTGTTAACCCTTGAGCGCTCAGCCAAATGCTTGTTCATCATTTAGCGCTAAGGCATTCCCTGGGAAATATCCCACCCTCTTCTACCCTCTGACTCCACCACCACAACCAAGCTTCACAATCATCATTGCTGTGTACAGTATTAAATTGTTTGTTTAAAATGTATACTGTGCGTGTATATATAGTCTATAATGTGTATATAATATAGTCTTTTGTCTGGTGAAAAAAATTTCCCTGGAACCTCCCTCCCTCCCCCCTCATTTACATTAATTCTTATGGGGAAATTGGATTCGCTTAACATTGTTTCCCTTAAAGTCGCATTTTTCAGGAACATAACTACAACGGTAAGTGAGGAGTTACTCTGGTGTGACTTTTACAAAGTAAAAATGAAATATTTGCTAGTAGTTCTGTGGGTAAGTCGCATGCACCCCAGGAGCAGATCTGGTGGTCTTGACACCTATGGGTACATCCACACTCTGATAAAAGACCCACAAAACAGTTGTGGCTGGCTCAGGTCAGCTGACCTGTGAGGCAGGTGATCCTAAGAGCCTGAGTTCCAGTCCAAGCCAGAATGCCTACAATTCCACTTTTTAGCCTCATAGTCCAAACTCTGCGAGCCTGTCAGCTGACCCAGACTCTGAGACCTGGTGCCGCAGGTTTCTTATTGCAGTGTAGATGTACTGTATGTGTTTAAACATCATGCAAAACAATCATTAACTGGGCTAAATTGCTAATTACCAATTTTATTTACTACAGTTATAGCCTCAAAAGTATTAGGTGCCCTACATTATATATGGAAAGACCTGGTACCTGCCCTGAAGCAAAGGTAAGGTTGGGAGGGTTGCTGAATATTAAGGGGTTTGTGATGGGTGAAGATTCAGACCTTAATTTATTCAAACCAGTTCACTCCTCTCTAGTTTTTCTACATTAGTTGGTCAAGTGTGTTTCCTCTGCAGGATGGAAACTGGAGGATCAGAAGCATAGAAATAGTGCAAAAAAATTGTTTGTTCTTTCAGGTTCAAACAAGACCTTAGGCTGTTACTTTATTCTGAATCTTAATCTGCCATTGTTCTCTCATCCAAGCCAACTGTTTGTGCTTGTGTGGCTATTTAGCATTGTGACAGTGTATGCAAACCCCACACTGGAGAGCAAGCGGTTAAGGAACAGCTCTTGACTCAGTCAGATCCACCAAGTCACACCTGCCAAGCCTGTAAAAATTAGAGGCAGGGTTTCAAAAATGAAGCAGAGCAGCTCAGAGGCATGCAGAAAGTGGAAGAGAGCAGTTTGCTTCTCTGATCAGGAAGTGCTGCCCAGCAGCTCATTGCATAAGACCTGACAATGCAGACTTGCACAAATGTACAAAGGCTAGGCAGGTGGTGACTGTATGTGCAGGTCAGAGACTTGATTGAAGATTACTCTGTGAAGCGAAAGGAGATTAGGTAGGAAGTGGTCCCGGGGTGGCTGTTTAGCACTCCAAGGTTCAGAGTCCAGCAGCCTAGCATTGGGCTGTGCTCTGGGGCCCGGTGGACAGGCTGGGCCTCGGTTCCTGTATCCATTCCAAGAGGACGTTGCAACAACATGAGCCTTTTGGGGAGAACACAGCTGGAAAAGACCTTGACTGTTCAGCAGTCCAGACTTCAAAGTCCCCGTGCTAAAGGGAAGGACTAGAAACCCTTGGTGGCGGAGGGTGCAGAGAGAAAGGACTGTGTTTTTCAATAGCAAGATGGCCTGCCACCCCACCCTCTGAGCACTTTGTGACACAGTTGGTGGTTGCTCACCTTCTATAGGCACCTGTGCCTAAATGAAAAAGTTTACCTCAAGAAATTGGCTACATCCAAAATAGAGTGCTTTCTTAGTTTGTTGTTGGTGTGTATATGTGAGAGTGTACATAGGCATGCAGATTGAAAATCCTTTAAAATCATTCCTGATATGGCCTGTAACTTCATTTTGGAGAAATGTTCTTAGATAAATCATTTCTGACTGGTAGAGCTTCTGATAAACAATAAAACACCCTCAATTTAAAAATAAATAAAAGAATGAAGAAGAAAAGAAAATCGGCATATATCCAATAAACAGTGTAAATGGTTACCTTTTACTGAAGGGCTTAGCTACATGGAGCAGTAACGCAGACTACAGTGGTGTGATTGCAATAGCACTTTAATGTATTGTGCATTAATCAGCCCATGCAGATCCTACTGGTGTGTTCTAAAGGTTTAATGCTAAAGGGAATATTACAAAAAGATTACTCGTTACTGTATATACAAAAAGAAAGCTGTCAAAAATCCCAATGTTTTTGATATCTACATAAAACTCAAAAATTGCTAAAAACTAAACCCCCAAAATGAAATTAATAAACACCGAAAACCAGAAGCCGTATTGACAAGGCATTACATAAAAGAGTATAAATTGTTTGGTATCTATGGAATCACTCAGCACTCCAGAGTAAGACATTGCTGTCGGACCAGGAGCTGCGTCTCCAGATGTAGCACTGTGCTTGAGGGAGATAGTTGGGATAGTCTCTGCTTCGCTGGTCTTGAAGAATAAATGATTGGTGATCAAAGGTGCACAATTGCTCTGCTGACTTTGATGTCTCAAAAATATTATGGGTAAATTCTGTTCTGTTGCACAGCTTCACTGTGAAGTCATTACTCATAGCCCTCGCCTGTGGAATTTGGAGGCAGTCCAGTATTGTTGGTCCAGGATTAGGCTTTGCCTTTCAGTTCAGACCACCAGATTTTCTGCCTCCAGTGCAGGAACAAATTGACTGTTCAGTTTCTCTTGACCATTTTGTTTTAAAACCTTTATTTTTACTCAATTTCAGGCAGATGCGATTTATAATTTTCCTCCTCCGCCTCTTCTCCTGTATCAGGTCAATAGTGTCATAGTAGTTTCAGCAACCTGGCTCTGCCACTGCAGTGCCTCCCTGTTGGAATTCTCTGCTCTGACTCAGACATGGCAGAGAAGGCCTGAGAATTCCTAGTATAAATCTTGAAATTCCCTACATAAGGCTGCACTTACAGGCTCTATAGAGGATGAATTATGCCCTGCTTGTGGCCAGAATGCTGACTCTTGTACTTCTAGGGCTCAGTCTCAGAGTCAGACTAGCGTGTTTGGTTCTCCCACCCCAAGGAACAGTGACTTCAGCACAGAAAAGCCTAATGAGGAGATTTTGAGATTTTGGGGAGAAAATCTAAGGATGAGGAGGAAGCTATTGGCAAGCTCAAACCTGGCCTGGAGGTGGGGGAGATGGGGGACCCTGAAAGAATCCAAAGTGTCATACCCCCTTCCCCCTCTAGATACTAAAGGGCCCTAGACTGCCTAGTTCTTCCATTGTTTTATTCTAACTCTTGGAAGGTAGTGGCATAAATGAGTATTCCTAGAGCTCTAAAGATATATCTCAACCATATGGAGTTCGTGCTCCAGTTGTACTTATGTCTTTGTCTCATTGTATTGTGGCAAACCCAGGACAAATGGCTACAAAAGGAGGGGTAGTAATTAGTCCCAGGGAGTTAAAAGGCCTCTCGCTATCCACTAAGGAGAGATAGCCATGGGGAAATAAGGTTCAGCTGGAAAAGGAGTTACCAGAGAACTAATTAGGTTCAGCTGGCCCCAACTGCTGGAGACCTTTTTAAACATTCCCTGGTGTGGAATCATGGGGGAGAGTAAGAGAAGCAATCAGCAAGTTAGGTGCAGCAAGGCTGTGAACCCTTCCAGCAAAGAAGGCTGCACTCTGTCCTCAGAAGGGGAAAAACCAGCACACGGGACTGACTGAGGGAAGGATCAGCCACGCTCTTTGCTACCTGGAAGGATTTGCTTTGCCCAAGCTGGTGTCTCCAAGGCTAAAAAGGACTGAGCCTGCTGAGGAGAAGCAGGTATTTTGCCACAGTATCCAACAATCTAAGACTTCAGGGCTCAAGGTTGCTGCAGACAATATGTAAAAATCCTGCACTGGTTGTCATGCTAGGCATCATGGAAACTATTCACTGCCGAAGTCCCTCGAGGTGGGGTATGTGTGTGTGCACCTTATCTGAGGAAGATCTGTAACTAAATTTCTGTTCTTTTGCAAAGGCATCTGTTAAGGCTAATTTCCCACTGTGGCACTTAGAGTGCAGAAGGTGGGGGCCTGCAAGGATTTTAAAAATTAACTCCTGAGGTTACAGCTTTTTTTTTTTTTAATAAAAACCTTGGATTGGTAGATGCTGCCACCACCTAAGCGCAGAACCCCTTTAAGAGCCCAGGTACACTTGGGAATTTCTTCCTGTGCGGTACCCTCAAGCCCTTTCACCCCCCCCCCCCAGGGAAGAGCTGAGAAAAAGGGGGGGGGGAATCAGCTGTTGCCACCAGCTAATTAAACAACATGCGCACAAACCTCTTAAGGCACAAAAATTCAGTTCTGTTCTTAAAGGTAAATTTTATTAATAAAGAAAGAAAATACATCTGGAAACTCAGGCTATTGCTAGATTTTAAAAAAGCAACTACAAGGATTAAGCTCCAAGAATAGCTTTCTTGAGGTCCAGCTCAAAGGTTACAAGCAAAACAGAAGCACCTAGGGTTAGCACAGAGGACTCCACAAGCCATAACAAAATAAAAGGGATAAACCTAACCATGTCTTCCTAGACATTTCCTGATCTACTTACATATCTGGGGTTTAAATGATTAGTTTCTAGATATGATACTGATGATTTTTTTTTTTTTTTTTTATGCCTGGCCCAAGCTTCTTACAGCATAGCTGCTGCCCTGTCCACCTCTCCCTGGGAGAACAACAGACAGACAAAAGAGAGAATTTTTTTTCGATTTTAAAAAGTTCTAGCCTTCCTACTGGCTCTTTTGGCCAGTGCCCACTCACTTCCTTTTACCTATGCATAGCAGTGAGACTTTTTAACCCTTTACAGATAGAGCAATTAGAGAACAGCTACTAAGAGGGATTTTATAGCTACTGGCTGGGTGGGTGTCCATAAAAGGGAGCTACCTACCCCTTTATTTATCACGCACACCCCAAATCACAGACAGCATTAGCCAGCCTGGTTCAGGTCGGGTCCACACCATCTGGGATGTCTTCCTGGAGGTTTAGGAAAACAGAGTTAATAAGATACATGCACCTCTAATTTTGCTACTAATTACATGAAGAACTAAACAGTATTTTCCACATTTTAAGGACTACAGTTACTTAGAAAACAGGGACATTTTTACCTGACTGATTCTAGGAAACCTTCCCCAAAGAGTGCATTAGCCACTTTGTTAGAGGCATCTGAAATGTGTTGTATTTCAAAATTAAAGTCTTGAAGAGCTAAACTCCCCTGAAGAAGTTTTTTGTTAGTCTCTTTGACTGTATGAAGCCATTTCGGTGCAGCATGTTCAGTCTGCAGGTGGAACCGCTGTCCCCAAATGTATGGGTGTAGCTTCTCCAGAGTATACACAATGGCGTAGCATTCTTTTTCTGAGACTGACCAGTGGCTTTCCTTCTCAGAAAGTTTTTTGCTGAGAAACACAACAGGATAGAATTGTTGATCTGGTCCTTCCTGCATTAAAACTGCTTCTACACCACACTCGGACACATTTGTGGTTACAACGAAAGGTTGATCGAAGTCCAGGGCCCTTAGCATAGGGTCAGACATAAGGGCCGTCTTATGCTAGTTAAAGGCTTTCTGACTTTTCTCAGTCCACTGAACTGTATTTGGCTGTTTTGTCCTGGTTAGGTAGGTAAGTGGGGTGGCAATTTGGCTGTAGTGTGGTACAAATCATCTGTAATATCCAGTCAAGCCCAAGAAGGATTGGACCTGCTTCTTTGACTTAGGGACAGGCCAATTTTGGATAGTATTTACTTTAGCCTGTAAGGGGTTGATAGTTTCTTGACCCACCTGGTGTCCAAGGTGTGATACCCTGTTTAGCCCTTTTGACATGTTTTGGCCTGAACAGTTAATCCTACCTCCCTTATGTGCTGGAAGACACCTCGTTCCAGGTGTTCCTGGTGTTTTGCCCATGAATTTGAACAGACAGTGTTCCAGGTGTTTTGCCCATGAATTTGAGAATATGGCGACATCATTAAGGTAGGTGACTGCAAATTCCCCAAATCCAGCCAGGAGATTATGTACCAGTCTCTGGCAAGTGCATTTCGCATTCTGAAAGGGAACACATTAAATTCATACAGCCCTACCTGGGTGATGAAGGCTGACCTTTCCTTGGCTGGGTCATCTAGCACACTTGTCAGTACCCTTTACTTAAGTCTAAGGTGGAGATGAATTGGGCACATCCCCGTTTTTCCAATAGCTCATCTGTGCATAGCATTGGATAGTTCTCTGGGCGAGTTACAGCATTTAGCTTATGGTAGTCCACATAAAAGCAGATTTCCCCATCCAGTTTGGGAACCAGAACCACTAGAGAGACCCATGCACTCTCACAGAGGCAGATTACACTCATTTGTAACATGTTCTTGATCTCCCTTTCTATCACAGTTTTGGCTTGAAGAGCCATCCGGTAGGGTTAGGCTCTAATCATCACCTGTGTTGTTAGAGTGGTATGCCCGTTCTGTCCTGGGGTGGCTGAAAACACTGGTGCGAAGCTGGTGTACAGCTCCTGGATTTGCTGTCGCTGCTTATGCCCAAGGGTTATGGAAAGGCTCACCTCTTCTACTCCACCATTGCTTTTCACTTCATATTAGACTCCTTCAGGCCACTCAGCATTGTCTCTTGCCTGGGCTGTAAACTAGAGAACCTTGATTTCTCGGGAATAAAAGGGCTTTAGAGAACTAACATGGTAAACTTTTGGTTTTATTATAGGGCCTGGGAACGCTATGAGGTAATTAACAGCTCCCAAGTGCTCTTGGACCATAAATGTCCCCTTCCATGATGCTTCCATCTTACTGGTCTGGAGTGCTTTCAGGACCATGACTGGGTCACCTACTCTGAAGGAATGCTCTCTAGTATTTTTATCATACCAGGCCTTTTGCTCTTGTTGGGCATCCTGTAGGTTTTTTCGAACAATGGCTAGGGAGTCTGAGAGTGTTTTTCAGGTTTGTTACAAAGTCCAAAATGTTAGTTCCCGGAGAAGATGTAATCAACTGCAATGGCCCCTTAATTTTGTGGCCTTAAATGAGTTCAAAGGGTGAAAACCTCAAACTGGGATATGGTGCAACCCTGTAGGCAAAGAGTAACTTGTGCAACACTAGCTCCCAATTATTGGAGTGCTTATTCATGAATTTATGTATCATGGCCCCCAAAGTCTCATTAAACTTCTCCATTAGGCCATTTGTTTGATGGTGGTAAGGGGTGGCAACCAAGTGGTTCACCCAATGAGCTTCCCAAAGACATTTCATGGTCCCTGAAAGGAAGTTAGTTCTCGAATCTGTAAGGATGTCTGAGGACCAAACTACCCTGGCAAAAATGTCTGCCAATGCCTGGCTCATGCTTTTAGCCCTGATGTTGCTTAGAGCTACCGCTTCTGGCCATCGGGTGGCAAAATCCATAAAGGTCAGTATGTACAGCTTTCCTTGAGTGTCTTCTTAGGGAAAGGACCCAGAATATTCACAGCTACATGCTGAAATGGAACCTCAATTATGGGGAGTGACTGGAGAGGGGACTTGACTTGATCTTGGGGCTTTCCCACCCTTGGGCACACCTCCCAAGACCTGACATAGGTAGAAATGTCCTTGCCCATTCCTTCTCAGTGGAATGACTTTACCAAACGGTCTTTGGTCCTACTCACCTCAGCATGGCCGCTAGGGTGACCATGGGCTAAGCTCAAGAGCTTTTCCCTATACTTAGTTGAAATTATGAACTGTCTCTCTCAGGATGCCAGTCCTGCTTGTGCCCACCAGACAGGGTTTTCTTGTAAAAGAGTCCTCTTTCTACAACAAACTTGGGCCTATTAGAAGAGCTGAGAGGTGGTTGGTCATTCTGTGCTGCCGTTCAAGCTCCCTTGAGGCTTTTATCCACTTTCTGCTCTGCCAGGAACTACTCCCTTGATGCTGGAGACATTGGTTCCTCTCTGGGTTGTGGACTTGGGCTTGGTCCCACTGGAAGCAATGCAGGTGATGGGGACATCTCTGTCGACTGTGAACCACTTTCTGCCAGTGCACTAGGTTGTAGTTCAGGCTCCAGTTGAGCTTCTTGCACTGGTTTAGCTGCTGCTGCAGGTGCAGGCTCTGCGGTGCCCTTTGGTGCTGGCTGCCCTGACTCTGGTGGGGTTGCAAACACAGGCTTTCGTGCTGACTGCTTCACTGGTTCCAATCCTTGGGCTGGTTCTGGCTGGGTCCCAGGACTGGATCTACAACCGCTACCATAGACTTTGGTCTGGTTCCACCTCCTGTGGCTGGGTCCCCAGGCCTGTGGTATCAGGGGACACAGACTGGGTCCTTGTAGGAGGCTCAAGAATAGAGTTAGGCGTGGAGGCCTGTTTAGCCTGTCTACAGATAACCATCCCCACTCTTTTTGTTAGCCTCACATGGTTGGCTAAGTCTTCACCCAGCAGGATGGGAATGAGATAATCGTCAGACTGCAAAAGTCCATATTCGTGACCAGCCCCTGTATTGGGAAGGTAGCTTGGCTGTAGGCAAGTTTAAAGAAGTTGTCCTTAAAAGGTTGCACTGTCATTTGGGCCTCTGGGTTGATGAATTTGGGGACCACCAGGGACTGGTGGATAGCTGACACCTGTGCTCCAGTGTCTCTCCACGGAGTAATCTTTCTCCTGCCCACACTCACAGTTTCCTTTCACTCTGGGGACTTTTGTGAGGCATCTGGACCTGAAGGCTCTTGGTGGGATTCTGGAGTGATGAGTTGCAGTCAGCTAGTGCTCTTGGGGCAGTTGGCCTTTACATGCCCCAGCTTATTACATTTAAAGCATTTCCCAGCTAACTGTGGGCTGGGGTGAGATGGTTGGTTGGAGAGTAGAGTGGTGGGACGAGAGGGCATCTGGGGTCTCCCTGGCTGTGTGGAGGAAGGTGGGGTTTTGTGAGGTGGGGTTTTGGGCTGATCCCAATGGTGGGGTCTCATCTTGGGCTGTCCCTTCTGGTATCCCCAACAACTGCTACTAGCTTTTTTCTTCTGTGCCACCTCTATCCATTTGGCTCTGATCTCCCTTGCCTTGATTACAGTTTTAGAACATAAGAACAGCCATACCGGGTCAGACCAAAGGTCCATCTAGCCCAGTATCGGTCTACCGACAGTGGCCAATGCCAGATGCCCCAGAGGGAGTGAAGCTAACAGGCAATTATCAAGTGATCTCTCTGCTGCTCGTGATTCAGTCCGCACCCTCGGTAGACGAGTGTCAGGACATCCATGCGGTTACGCTCTTGTGCTGGATAGCGCATTTATGGACTTAGCCACCATGAATATTCCAGTTCCCTTTTTAAACATTGTTTTAAGTCCGCAGTCCTTCACAACCTCCTCAGGTAAGGAGTTCCACAGTGTTTGACTGTGCGCTGTGTGAAGAAGGAACTTTCTTTTATTTATTTTAAACCCGCTGCCTATTAATTTCATTTGGTGACCCTAGTTCTTGATTTATGGGAATAAGTAAATACTTTTCCTTATCCACTTTCTCCACATCACTCATGATTTATATACCTCTCATACTTCCCCCTTAGTCTCCTCTTTTCCAAGCTGAAGAGGCCTAGGCTCTTTAATCTTTCCTTGTATGGGACCCTTTCCAAACCCCTAATCAATTTAGTTGCCCTTTCTGAACTTTTCTATGCTTAGAATATCTTTTTTGAGGTGAGGACCACATCTGTACACAGTATTCGAGATGTGGGTATACATGGATGTATATGAGGGCAATAAGATATTCTCAGTCTTATTCTCTGTCCCCTTTTTAATGATTCCTAACATCCTGTTTGCTTTGACCGCCTCTGCGCACTGTGTGGACATCTTCAGAGAACTATCCACGATGACTCCAAGATCTTTTTCCTGACTCGTTGTAGCTAAATTAGCCCCATCATATTGTATGTATAGTTGGGTTATTTTCCAGTGTGCATTACTTTACATTTATCCACATTAAATTTCATTTGCTATTTTGTTGTCCAATCACCTAGTTTTGTGAGATCTTTTTGAGTTCTTCACAATCTGCTTTGGTCTTAACTATCTTGAGCAGTTTAGTATCATCTGCAAACTTTGTCCCTCACTGTTTACCTCTTTCTCCAGGTCATTTATGAATAAATTGAATAGGATTGGTCCAGTACTGACCTCTGGGGAGCACCACTAGTTACCCTCTCCATTCTGAGAAGTTACCATTAATTCCTACCTCTGCTCCCTGTCTTTTAACCAGTTACACATGAAAGGACCTTCCTTTTTATCTCATGACTGCTTAATTTACGTAAGAGCCTTTGTTGAGGGACCTTGTCAAAGGCTTCTGGAAATCTAAGTACACTATGTCCACTGGATCCCCCTTGTCCACATGTTTGTGACCCCTTCAAAGAACTTAATAGAATTAGTAAACACAATTCCCTTACAGAAACATGTTGACTATTGCTCAACAGTTTGTTTTTCTATGTGGTCTGACAATTTATTCTTAACTATTATTTCGACTAATTTGCCTGGTACTGACCGTTTTAACTACCCGGTTCTGTACATTGCCAGGATCACCTCTAGAGCCCTTTTTAAATATTGGCATTACATTAGCTAACTTCCAGTCATTGGGTACCGAAGCTGATTTAAAGGACAGGTTACAAACCTTAGTTAATAGTTCCACAACTTCACGTTTGAGTTCTTTCAGAACTCTTGGGTGTGTGCCATCTGGTCCTGGTGACTTGTTAATGTTAAGTTTATCAATTAATTCCAAAACCTCCTCTAGTGACACTTCACTAGAAGTTTTGGGCTTCCCATCTAGGATGTACCTTTCTATTTCCTCAGGAACACCCTCTAAGAACTGTATTAGGAAAGACGGATCTTCTGGAGACTTAACATTTGCTCCTGATATCCAGGCATCCCAGTTTTTTACAATGTGGTAGGTGTGTCAGGAAAATTCCACCTCTGGGTTCCACCCTTAGGGCTCTGAACTGCCGACAGGCATGCTCAGGTGTTAGCCCCATCTTAATTTTGGCCTTTAGTTTTAAAAGTTCATATTCATGTGTTCTTTAGACATTTCAGCTGCCACCTCTGCTAAGGGTCCACTGAGTTGTGGCCTCAGTTCTACCATATACTGGTCCATAGGGATGTTTTACCGAAGGCAAGCCCTTTCAAAAGTTTCTAAGAAGGCCTCTGTATCATCGCCTACCTTGTATGTGGGGAATTTCTTGGAATGAGATGGGGGGTACCTGGAGAAGGACTGTTAGGGCTACCTGGCTGACTCAGCTTAGCCCTTCCCAGCTCTAAGCGCTTCAGCTCTATCTCTGCTTTTAAGCACTTCACCTCCATTTCCACCTCCCACCACTTCATCTGTAGGAAGAAATGCCTGTCTTCCGCAATTAGAACTCAGTCTGGGTTAAGGGAATCTCTCCATCTTGGCACTTGGATCTCGGGTTGGGGAAGACTGACATTCTCTCCGGGGAAATCTCCAGTCTCTCATCCCCTCTTTGCATTTCTGTCATGGAGCTGGATGTCTGGGCTTGATCTGGGTCTGCCTTCTCAGTGGCATACAGCATTGGGAAGACTGGTTTCTCTAGGGTTTCGGTGCCTGACCGCAACCGCATGCACAGGGATGCCCTATTCTAGTCTAGCTATTATGTTGCCACAAAGCTAGGAAAAAATATAAACTGCTTGTTGGACTCCCTGGCTTTACAGGTTGAACCCTCTGTATGCCTGTTCCCTCTTAGGCAGCAAAGAAAAGAGAGGGAAAAAAAACCTCAATGGCTTTGCAGGCTGCGAAAAGAAAAATGCGTCCTTTTAAAATCATGAGGTCTGTGCCTCTGGTTCAAAATGATCCCACTTTTCCCACCATATCAAGGCTAATTCCCCACTCTGGCTCTTCGACTGCAGAAGGTGGGGCCCCACAAAGATTCTAAAAATTAATACTGGCCACTCCTGACTTGTGTTAAATCCCAAGGTTACAGCTTTTCTCTGACCTTGGATTGGTAGATGCTGCCAGCACTCAAGTGCAGAACTCCTTTGAGAGCCCAGGAAGGTGCACTTGGGAATTCCTTTCTGTGGGGTAACCTCAAGCCCTTTCACTCCCTCCGGGGAAGAGCTGAAAAAGAAAAAACAGAAAATCAACTGTTGCCACCAGCTCATTAAAGAACACATGCACAAACCTCTTAAGACACAAAAATCCAATTCTGTTCTTAAAAAAGGTAAATTTTATTAATAAAAAAAGGAAAGAAAATACATCTGGAAACTCAGGCTATTGCTAGATTTTACAAAAAAACAACTACAAGGATTAAGCACCAAGAATAGCTTTCTTGAGGTCCAGCTTAAAGGTTACAAGCAAAACAAAAGCACCTGTGGTTAGTACAGAGGAATCCACAAGCCATAGCGAAATAAAAGGGATATATATATAATCGTGTCTTCCTAGACCTTTTCTGATTTACTTACATATCTGAGGTTTTAAATGATGATTTTTTTTATACGTGGCACAAGCTTCTTACAGCATAGCTGCTGCCCTGTCCTCCTTTCCTGAAGAACACCAAGAGATAGTCAAAAGGAGAGTCTTTTTTTTAATTTTAAAAAGTTCTAGCCTTCTGGCTCTTTTGGCCAGTCCCCACTCACTTCCTGTTATCTATGCATAATAGTGAGACTTTTTAACCCTTTACAGGTAGAGTAATTAGAGAACAGCTACTAAGAGGGATTTTATACCTATTGGCTGGATGAATGTCCATAAAAGGGAGCTACCCTCCCCCTCCCCCATTTATCACAGCATCCTTTAGTAGGAATGTACTATTGGGTTGATTCCCACATAACTCCATAACAGCTACTATACTAGCAGCAAAGCGTCCTGTAGCACCTTATAGAATAACAGACGTATTGGAGCATGAGCTTTTGTAGGTGAATACCCACTTCATCAGATCCATGAGCTACTATACTGTGTGCCTTTTAGTGGCATAGCTTTAGCACCACAGCTTTGTTACTAAAAGTTGTGTAGTGTAGACATAGCCTTAGTTTATAAATCTCTTGCTTTATATCAGGGGAACATCTATTCCTGCCTATTACTCTACAATAGTAATTAAATTCTGCTTAATTTTTCCCGCGTTTAAATCCCACAGAGAGAGCTTCCTGAATTAGGGCATATGAGTGTTCCCTGCATTCTTGTGAACAGATGATATGACTACAGACATCCAGTATAAAAAGTTGCAGTGAATTGCCTGCATAGGATGGATGAATGACTAGTTAGAGATGTGTATCCAGCATCAGTCAAACTCCAATCACCAGTGCTCTTCTGACCAGTGACTGCTATAATTTTGTTGCATGTAAATGTTTTATTAATGTTTATTAAACTCCACATCCAAAATGATGAAGGGATCAAGTGGGGCAGTTTGGCACCCACACATATTAATGATACAAGTGTTGAGCAGAGAGGTGTAGGGGACATGTGAGTTCCTCTGTTGCCTGACAAACTTCACCACTGTGCAGAAATTATTTCTTCAAAATATTTGCAGTTTAACACACATGGAACTTATGATGCAAAGTAGTACCAATAAACACATTACATTCTAATAAATACATTATATTGTACGTGAAACAGCCCATGTGAACAAAACATTTTCAGCATGTTGTACACAGTATAACTAAACCACATGTAGGGTACATGTGGTTTACATAATAGCAAATTGTGCCTATGTACTAATGAGAAGTTAAATGTGTTAGTATTACACAACCACAATTTCCTATTATGTACTAATGAGAAATGTTAAATATATCAATATGACTCAGGGTTTGACACACGCAATAAAGAATGCATGATGCCAAACAGCCAGTTATCTCAGTGTATTTTCTTGAAGGCTTTCACATGGGTAAGGTCACTATGCATTTTTAATAGGAATGTGATGCTGTTTTAAAGATAACAGAAAGCTATGTTAGATCTCCAAGCTGTGGGGTGTACAACCAGGTGGACTGAAGTAAAGTTCATTAATGAGGATTTAAAGACACAGTGGGACCTAATTAGCAGTAATTCATGATTATATCAAACTCACTTACACAGAACATCACACCAAAAACTATTATTGCTGACTGGGTCTAAATACCAGATACAGGATATGTATCTCATTGAATATGTTGTGGTAGCACTTTTTCTGTATTTGCAATGATGATAACAACACACAATGCTGTGAACTCTTGTAGTGCTTTTCCAGCAACTGTCATTGTTGCTATGGTTTTTATCCAGTATGCATGAAATTACAGTTATGTACTGTGACAAAGTTCCTCCTCTACCTTGGTGGGTCCTCCACTTATTGGCGGATTTGTTCACCTCAGTGATCTTCCCCTCTTCTGGAACCCACAGTCTGGGTCAGCTCCTCCTGTGTCTGATCAGGAGCTGGGAGGTTTGGGGGGAACCCAGGCCCGCCCTCTACTCCGGGTTCCAGCCCAGGGCCCTGTGGATCGCAGCTGTCTATAGTGCCTCCTGTAACAGTTGCAGGACAAATACAACTCCCTGGGCTACTTCCCCATGGCCTCCTCCAAACACCTTCTTTATCCTCACCACAGGACCTTCCTCCTGGTGTCTGATAATGCTTGTCCTCCTCAATCCTCCAGCAGTACACTCTCTCACTCTCAGCTCCTTGCCTTCTTGCTCCCAGCTCCTCACACACGCTCCTTCTCCTCTGGCTCCTCCCTGCCTGACTGGAGTGAGCTCCTTTTTAAACCCAGGTGCCCTGATTAGCCTGCCTTGATTGGCTGCAGGTGTTCTAATTAAAGTAGCTATCTCTACTGCCTTCTAGAAAGATCTTAATTGGCTCCAGGTGCCTTGATTAACCTGGAGCAACTGCCATTTGGTTACCAGGGTACTAGGGATTTGTTTAGCCTGGGGCTAACGTACCTGTTTCTCAGTACTTTACTGTAGCCATCTGGCCTTACCCCATTACAGTACATAGACAGGCCATAACATTGAGCTTTCAAAGACAAAGTCATGGAAGAGGGTTACAAAGGACCCAAGGTCTACAGGCTTGTGAAAAGTTCACTTAGAGTCCAGCATAAGCCCCAGTAGTGAATCCTGATGACCTGATTCACTTGTGAAATAATTCACAGGGAACTAATCATTACAGGAACAGAGGAATTGCCACACCAGATCAGATGAGTGGTCCATCTAGTCAGTATCCTCTCTAGTGACCAGTACCAGCTGTTGGAATCACTCTCAGGAGCAGGAAACCCTGAATTGGGCAGTTCTCTCTGTTTCACTCTCCAGCCTTGGATGGGAATCTTGTGAAGAATTTCCAAATTTTGTGAATTAATTGAAACAGATTTAACTGAGTTTCCCATGTGTGATCCATATGAAGGACATTTCCATCTCAAAAGACAAAGGAGGATGTTGGCTATCACATTCTCAATTCCCAGAAGGAATTCAGCAGTTACAATGTGTTCCATGCTTCAGATCAATAACTCATTAACGGCTTAACACATTTTTGTAAAATGATTGCTTTTTTTTAATGTTGATTTCTAGTCTTTCAGATTATACTTGCCAAATTTTTCCTGGCTTATGTGACTAGCTGCTTAAATATATCTCTTTATTTGAGCATGGATTTTTAATGCTGTAATTGTTGGGAAAAGATTTTGAATATTTTCTGTTGGAGTCAGTGGGCATGGCATATGCCCAGTATATGATGCTCTTGACAGTAATTATATCTAATGCAAAATTAGGCCACAGTCCTGGAAAGATTTGGCACCTGAGAATGCTTGCACCATTGGTTGCTTTATTTACTATTCATCACTCATTGTTCTCCTACCATATTTAAAAATTTCAAATCATCCAGTTAGGGATCAGAAAATATAATATGTGAAGAATCAGACACCACAAATAGTAAGTATCTAATAATTGAAGTGAACAATTTGTAAACAACTCATAACTTGAAAATTATATATCCACACTGTTTAGCAAATACTTAAATTCTGGTTCACTCACAGGAATCCTGAATGGCTTGCATTTCATTCACCAGCTGAAAAAAGCCTACAGTTGTCACACTTCTGATTTAAGAATACTATTTTACCGGCTCTTGTAATAAATATTTGTCCAGTAATGCTCCAATTGAAACCAATTGCAAAACTACTATTGACCTTAGTGGGATTAGGATCAGACTCGCAACACTGAGATAACATTTGAAGCTTGACTATCATAAGTTGACACATCCAGTCTCCTGGCATGTTCAAATAAGCAGTTTGCTTCCTTCAGAGAAAAAATGCATACAAGCAATTACTATACTGTGGTGCATGATGTGAAGCAGAGTGCAAAAGATAAATTGCAAGGCAGTGAACTATTGTTTAGTTTCTATGGAATTATCTCTCTGTTCCATTTGCAGCCACTCAATTTTATTTAATTATTCCCTTATTCTTGTGATATAACCATGAATTAAACTGTGTTTACTCATAATTGCAAATAACTGTTAACAAATTTGAAATTTCTTAGATCTTCTATACTAGTCTAGATGCGTGGGTATAAGTTTAGAGTTGTAGTTCTTCATTGACAGAAGGTGGAGACAGGACATTTGAGACATTTTTTGGGTGTTGTCGTCCACTATATGCAGAACCTGCTATAAGTCCACTTTGTGGTTGAGCCAACTCTTCCCCATCTTTATCCCTTTGGTACTGCTGTGGGATTCCTGTGGCAGTCAACCATGCTGGACTAATGGAATCTGGTATACATGGCACTCTGGGTGCAGCTGTCCACAGTAATGTGCTGCTGCTCTCAAAGCTGGAAGCAGTTTGCTGTCCCTTAGGTCTTCTATGTCACCCAGTCCAGCAGGGTGTCCTTCAGCTGGAAATGAAAGAAAAGGAACTAGTGAGCCCCTTGTGTATATAATGAACTGGCTTAGAACATGCTGATTCTTTCTCTCTCTCCTATAAAGAAAAGGAGAGGAACCAGTTCGTAAGACAAAACCTGAAAGAGGAGCAAGTGCAAGAAAGACACTTCATCAGAATTTTGTAATTCCCTGTGGCTGCCTTCCAACTAAAAATTTGTCTTCAGTACCAACCCAAAGGAGTAAAGCTCGAGTACAAAGACAAATGTGAGACGGTACGAAGGCCAAAGGGATGTTGGACAAATCAGGCAAATACATCTGTCACTGGATACAAATAATCTTTTATGAGATTATCCTGAACATTAATTATAGTTGCAATCCCTTTGTAAGAATCTCCATAATGACTCGTTACTGGGGAATGAACCTGGAACCTTCAGCCTCAGAAATGTGATCCTTTCCTTTTATTTTGTCCAGGGGTACATGAGTTGGTGTAACTTCAGGATGATTGTTTTAAAGAGAAGGTGGTGGTGTCCAGAGTGCTAAGCCCCACCCCTGAGGACTGCAGCAGGGCTAGGCCTGCACTCACTGGCAGCGGAAAGTGCAGCGGCCCAGCCTAGCCGTGCTGCCGGTGAGTGCTAGGGGGTGTTGTGTAGGGCCCCAGAATAGCTAGGAACAGCCCTGCATCAAGGAGGCAGAAGAAGATCTTGATATCAACACAGACAGCTCAACAAAGGAAGAGATCATCCAAGCCATCAAATCCTTAAAAAATAGGAAAGCTCCTGGCAAGGAAAACTTGAATGCATAATTGTTCAAGGTAAATCTTGAGTTAGTAGCATCTATCCTGGCTCCTCGGTTCACATCAGTCTGGGAAAGGGAAAAGTACCAGATAAGTGGACCAATGGGGTTATAAATGAAGATACCAAAGAAAGGAGCTCTCAGTGATTTTAATAACTGGTGTGGTATCACACTTTTATCTATGCAAAGTAAGTTATTGTGTAAGATCATAATCCAGTGTATATCAAAGGCAGTTGATAGCGTTCTCAGAAAAGAGCAAGCTGGTTTTCAGAAAGGGCGTGGATGCACAGAGCAGATCTTCCCTCTACAAAACATAATAGAACAATGCTTAGAATGGCAATGGCAACTTAATATATTTTGAGAAGGCTTTTGACACTATTCACAGGAGCAGCCTATGGTGCATTCTGCGGGCATATGGAATCCCTCTCCATATAATCAATATCATCAAAAGCTTCTATTCCAACTTTACTGCAGTGTTGATCACAGTGAGCTCAGTTGTGAAGTCAAAATAGGAGTACATCAGGGGTGCGGCATGCCTACAATCCTCTTCAACAGTGCCATCAACTGGGTAAAGCAGCATACAACAGAAGACATACCAAGAGGCATTAAATGGACACCCTTCTCATACCTTGAAGGCCTGGGCTTTGCAGATGATCTTGCTTGCCTATCACATACCCAGCACCATATACAAGAAAAAACAGCCCGACTCAATACGTTCAGCCAGCAAATTAGAATGCAAATCAACTGCAGTAAGCCAGATATCATGACCCTTAATATTGCCTCACCGTTACCACTGTGGATAGAGGATCGTGTTCTCACCAATGTGGAAACATTCACATACTTGGGCAGCACCATTAGTCAGATGGTGGAACAAGCCAGAATATGTGGAACAGAATCAGTAAAGCCAGGAACACCATCAGGAGCTTAAATACAGTCTGGAAATCATCAAAACACAACACCAAAACCAAGCTCAAGATTTATCACAGCTGCATACTTTCAACACTACTTTATAGTGCAGAATGTTGGGGAATGTATGACATGTCCAAACTGTCTTCACTTCATACAGCTTGCCTCAAAAACATCTTCCGTATCTTTTAGCTCAGAAAAATCTCAAACCAAGACCTATTCACATAGTGCAGCCAAAAAGATAAGAGCACAATCATTACCAGGAGGAGCTGGAAATGGATTGGCCATGTACTTTGAATCAAAACTGATTCCATCACCAGAATAGCAATAACATGGATACCTGAAGGCAAATGAAAATGAGGCCATCTGAAAACAGCTTGGCAAAGAGCTGTGAAAGCTGAACTGAAAGACCTGGGACGCAGCTGGGGAACCATTGAAAGACTTGCTAGAACCAGATAGGAGTGGAAGAGCTTTGTCACTCCCCTAAATGCCAGAGGTGTAATGAGTATAAACCTTGGGGATTTGCAAAGCAAGAAACAGGAACTTTTTGGCAGGAGTGAACAGGAGACAGACAAGCTTTCATAACAAGGGTCTTCAATTTAGCTATGAGACCAGCCAAGGTCAGAGAAGGATCGGTGACTTAGAGATGGGGAGAGGCTCCATGATTCTGAAGAGATGCCAGAAGCTGCAGGGAAGAACACTGACATCCCAGATCACTCTGCCTAAGCTCAAAATGTTCTCAAGAGTGGTGAGGAAACTGAAGCAGGGAAACATGTATAATCATGGTTATCATTTTGTCTAGATCTGTGTGTTTCTCATGCTAAGTAAAGAATATTTGTGTTTAGAATTCTGTGCAAAGTCTGTGTTCTGGTTTCTCTGCTACATGCTCATGAAGAGTTAAATTGTAGGCCTAGAGCACCGACACATCTGGAATTCTGGGAGCAGGTGTGTTAAGCTATGGGGAGAACCTGAGTTGTCAGTACTAGCCCAGGGGCTCGGCAGTTGGACTGCAAGATCTCAGCTCTCAAAGGGGTTCTAGAAAGAGGATTTGCACCCCAAACATGTGCCTAGAGACCCCAAGCCAGGGGCATTGCCTGGAAAGGAGACTTAAAACACAAACGGCCCAATGAGGAGGAACCCAAAGATAACAGCCATGGAGGGTGTCCAGCCAAAGGGGGAGCTCTACTAGGGCTGCGCATGTGATAGTTTCAAATAATTTTTGTCAGAGAATGGCTTGTCAGAAATAGTTTTTCCAAAACCTGTGGATATTATGTCCTCCTACTCGCAGATGGAGGCAAGCAACCAAAATACTTGTCACTTCAGCCCCACATAAAGGGAGGGGCATATATGTAAACCTTTTCCTTTCCTGTCTCCAACAGCGATCTTCTAAATAAAAGGAATTGCCTGAATTGGATTGCTTACACAGCATTTTTCATATAACATTTGAATGTCTCTGTTATAATCTTCTGTCACTCTTCCAAGCAGCAAACAAACTCTTCAATTAATACTTTTTTTTATGGATCAAATAGAATCGTGAACAAACTTTTACTTCACCCCACTCCACTTTCTTTCCAACCCATTTTGGGTATATTTCTTGAGAGAGACTAAAATAAGATATGTGAACACTGCTTCAGGAGTATAGAAAGTAGAGAATTCAATAACAACTGAGAGTCATTTGACTTGCAACTGTAGTCAAGGAAGGGTGGAGATCTAGATCAGTCATAACTTTCTTCTTGTGAAACAAAAGTGACTAACCACTTGATAGCAATCTTCCTTTTTTAGCCTTTACTTCAGGGACACATAAAGGGCAGTCACTAGTGTATTTCTTTGTTATACATCAGGGATTGGCAAGCTTTGGCACGCGTTTGACAGCCCAGGCTGGTTTGTTTACCTGTCTCGTCTGCAGGTTTGGACAATTGTGGTTCCCACTGGCCGCGGTTTGCCGCTCTAGGCCAATGGGGGCTACGGGAAGTGGCGCGGGGCGTGGGATGTACTGACCACCGCTTCCCGCTGCCCCCATTGGCCTGGAGCGGCAAACCATGGCCAGTGGGAGTCACGATCGGCCAAACCTGCAGATGTGGCAGGTAAACAAGCCGGCCCGGGCTGCCAGGATGCTTACCCCGGCGAGCCGCATGCCAAAGGTTGCCAATCCCTGTTATACATCATAAAATGCTGCAGATAGGTTTTATTTTTAATTTCAACTCAAATTGCCTTTTTAGGTTTGTGGGTAGATAAATACATTAAAATACAAACCTTTACTAAATAGTTAGCATTATATTAAGCAAATCTTTGTTCTATATGCATGTGGGACAGAGAAATTCCATAAATATGTAGCAAATACTTGGTTGGTCTTCAGCCAAATATCTATTATTATTCAGTGAATATGGAAAATGAATCCCAAGCAATCAAAAGACAATAATTTTGTTGTTAATTTTATTGCCATGTTACAATGAATGTGATTATGGTTCAAATAACTCATACCAGATCTGCAACAACTGTCGTAATTATCAATAATCCCTTGTAGAGACGTGTGGTTTCATTAGCAAAAAGTAATGTGGCAGGCTGTCAGTGTTGATGGAATGAGATCTTAAAGTATGCTAAGTAGACAGAGGTACATTCTGAGGCTCTACAGTTTGACAGGGAGCAGCTTGGCCTCTCCTTGCATTTCTGAGCCTCTTGATGTCACATCAAACTTGGTCTCTCTTAAAATCAGAACCCCTTTCTTCTTTCATGCTACATGTGCCAAGTCAAAGTATAATTTAAGCAAGTGACTTTACGGAGAGGCAGTATGGTCTGGAGATAAGGCACAGAGATTTAGATTTTATACCTAGCTCTGACACCGAATTGTTATGAGCACTTGTCCAAGTTCCTTAGGGCCAGATTTTTAAAGGTGCTTAGATGCCTAAAGATGCAGATTGGTGTCTAACTGCCTTGAAAATCTGCCCCCTAGAGTCACATTTCAGAAGCTTTTGCATTTGTAGATCCTTATGTTGTTGCTTAGTTTGGGGCACAAGCGGGAGATGACTAGCATGAGAGACCCTGTTAGGAAAATTTTGGTTACTGCAAAAAGTGTGGTGTTAATGATACTGTGTGAGTTATCTTCTGAGTTATCTGCTGAACTAGTGGTTCGAGGAGTCAGTGCAGTTTTGAAGGTGTTGCCTGTCAGATGAGACATAATGTGATTTGATTTGTTGTTTGTTCACCTGGGTTCTTTTGAACACTGTATTCATTTCTGATCCGTGAAATTCCCACTCCTGGAGATTTGTTCTTAGTTGAAATGAAACCGAAATCTCAAAGTGAAACTCAGCCAGAAACTACACAGTTTCACACATGATCAACATTCACTCAAAACAGTAATAAATTGAAGTGGTCTTTTTTGTTGTTGTTGTTCAATTTGATCTGAATTTCAGTTTGGGAATAGAATCTGAAACTAGAATAGTTTGGGGTTTTGTTACCAACACTTCACATAGCCATAGACTTAACCACACGTGATTAAGATCTGATGGCAAAATTTGGGCTGTTAACCTTCGTTTCCTGGAAAAATTTTAAACTAGGTAATTACCTTATATGTATGGCGAATCGTGGCCACTGGGAATTGTGGGTGGCCATGCCTGTGGACAGTCAACGTAAACACCATCTTGCGGCAAGCGAGCAGATTACCCTGATGGGCCGCGTGTGGCCCATGGGCTGCAGGTTGCCTACCACTGATCTAAGACATGCACTCTTTCTCCTAATTCTGAAAACTCCTCCTCTGGGAGCTGTTTGGACATCAACTATGAGAATTTTGGCATCAGCTCCATAAATCTGGAGGGGTGGTGAAGCAAACAATGAATAATTTTGGGAGCAAGTCAAGCTTTTACGTTTACACAGAGCTCTTCATCAGGTCTGGGAAACTCATAGAGTTTGCACTCCCCCCCGATGGGTTCCTTCCACTTTAAGTAAATGTAGCAAAACAAACTTGTATGTGGCTAATTGATGTTATATTAGTCTAATATGTTTGAAAGTCTCTTCCTGTCGGATTGTTCTCCTTTGCCACGGCTATGATTTTATGATTGTTATTCGATAATTAAGCACATACATATTTACAGATGAGTAATATGAGTAATTAACAGTATATTGATTACAAGAAATTGAGATTAATTACATTATATAAAGGACTTCAAGATATTCTTGCCAGTGAAAATGGGAATGAATCCAACATCTGTTTTTTTTCCCCTAACTTACCTTGCATGTTTTTCCACAATAAATACAGATTATAAATGCAGTTTCTTTTCAAAGTTAGTTACCCGTTGCCATACTTGTTGGGATGATGACCGAGTTACAAAGGAGCATTTAAAACTAGACTGGGTTGGACAAATTACAGTGGAATAGACTAGAAGGAACAATATACTTCATTAACAGGAATGGCATATAGATTTATAAATAGAATCATAAAATGATTAGGTCATCGGGTCTGTCTCCTTTTCTGATTCAGAATTGCTTTTTTTCCAATAAGCTTGCTATTGCTTTTTCCAGGGCAATTTTAATTAGCTTCAGTGAGGGGGCTTCTCCCACTTTCTGTGGAAAATTGTTCCACAGAATTACAGATCTCAGTGTCAGGAAGGTTTCCTAATAATTAGCTTAATTTTTCTTAGCTTTCTTACTGCTGATTCTGCCGTTTTGTTCCATGCTAAATAACTATTTCTTTCTTGATATCAGATATTTATAGTTTTGTCTTCCATGAGCCCTCACGTAGCCAGGCTACACATTTCACATTTTAAAAGCTTTCCCAAGGAGTCACTTCTTCCAGATCCCTGATCTACTTGCTTCTGTACTCTTCTGGTTTGTCTTCAGTTGTCTAGTAATAAGTTGGCTGCTACTGAATCTTATATTTCAGGTGCAGACTCACTAAAGTTGTGTATTTGCACACCGGCCTTCCATGTTTTTTATGCAGTATAGTATTGCAAACTCATATCTAATTTCTTGTTCACTACCACCTTCAAGTCTCTTTGGGCATTACAGCTTTTCAGATTTATTATTTTCTAATTGTATTTTTCCATATGCCTTAACTTGTACTTTTTGTTGGATCTTATTTTGTCTGCCCATATTCTTCTCTCTAGGTCCCAAAATATTATTTCAGTCTTGAAAATACCAGTGCTTTTTCCTAATTTTTCCATCTGTTTATATATTCCCAAGTTTCATTAAAGTTGAATAAGAATTTTATACAGTTGTAAAATCACTGCTTTCTTATCTTTTAATTTCTTAAGGTACTTTAAAAATGTTGAAGGGTAACATTGTATGTTGATTGTAAGGATATATTTTTTAAAAAGTTTCTCTATGTAAACAGGTATTTCTGTAGGACATTCTAATTCAAAGTTATTTTATGTATGGATCTGCCGAAAAAAGAGGAATCATTCATACTACTGTACTGACTATGTCTGGAAATATGCTAAACCAGAGTGAAATCTTATTCTGCCAACATCATAGAAAGTAAATTATATTTTGCAACAATTACAATTCAAAATTTCTGTTGTAAATGCTTGTCATTTATTCTTTATCATAAAACAAACACTTCAAAATATTATCTCAAACTAAATTCTAAGGTAGAATTTTTTTGCAGGGACACTTACTTGAGTTATTTGTATCAGATTCATTTTCTAGCACGGGTTATGGGCCATCGTTATAACTTGAATTTGAACAAATTGACATTTATTCCTTACAAGATAAAGAGAGGGTTTCATTCTGATCCCCCTCATATATACATCAAGAGTAACTCCATTGAAATCTTTGGACCAGTTTCATCCAGAAGCTGTTTTTAAAAGTGCTTTATGTTGATGGAATGGTGAAATGCACCTAAAGTATTTCGATGGTCCGGTTGAGATACACTGGAGCAAAAAATGTTGTGAAGTCAGAATCAAGCCCAGAATATTTGCATTAGATCTTTTAGTACAACACTGGCAAAATTACATGAGTATCTCAGTAGCCTTAAAGTAATTTATGTGTTGTACTGTCAGTACATCAGTTTGATATGTAACATATTTGCTTGCTCCTACAAGATTCTGGGCATCTTCAATTTTCATTCAAATTGGTGAGAGCTGGCGGTGCGCAGTGCCTTCCAGAGTTGCTCTCTCTTTGGATGTGGCAGGAAAAGAATTGATCAAATGGGTTAGCATTAGTTTAGGTGCAGTTACCATATTTGATATTCCCCAGGGTACAATCTAGCCTGGGATCCCTCTTGCACTGCTTTGCTAGTGAACAACCACCTCCCCAGGTTTTGCTCTCACACACAGCCTTTAGCATATAACTTCCTCCCAGCTACACAGTATTGAGAGCTACTAGCTAGCCACTCATAAATTACTTACAGGGCAACACCTGCATATCCTTAGTCCTATCCTTGTTCCCCAGAAAAGTGTGTCTTGTACTGCTAAGTATTGTCCTGGGACAGTGTAATCTCATAGTAAGTCTGTCATTCCAACACTGAGTAATGATTACGCACCATCCTTGTTTATCAAGTAGATGTTCCCCACACATTTTAATGCAAACACATACTGGTTAAGATAAAACAGTAAGATAAGTTTATTAACTACAGAAAGAGACATTTTAAGCGATTACAAGTATACATGCATGTAAGTCAGGATAGGTTACAAAAGAAATAAAAAAGATAAAAATGCACGCTAATTCCTAACTTTACCAAGCTAATAGGCTTAATTGCAAAAGGTTTGTCTCACTGTCAGCTGCAATACTTTTCACAGGCTGCGTCCTTTTCCAGCCTGGGACCACTTCCCCGTTTGTTCAGTTCTTTGAGAGTCGTTGTAGTCATGAGCTGAGAGATGGAAGGAAGAGAGGTGATGTGGAGATCACTGTTGTGACGTTATTGACATGAACTGTGACCATATAGATCATTGTTGCAACCAGGGTCCTATGGTTGCACCAGGTCTTGTACAGAGGAGGTCAAGTGGGGTGTCTGTGGGAAGACTGTAGTTTGCTGATTGTGATTATGCTGTCTGTATGTGTGTATCCTTTTTGTATTTGAAGTTATGAATATTGGCTATGTACTTGTATCTCAATGTGTTTGCTTCTAAGTAGCCTCAGTGAAGCATTTGGTCAACTTCTTGAGACAGGACTATTCTCAGTAAATGCCCAATCAAGAAACATTTAATTGACAATGGATTTTGGGAGACGCCAATCCACATCTGAGCTTTCCTGGGAACATTCAAACTAATATGTAAACAGTGGCATTGGCCTGCAAAAGGCTGAATCATTCATGGACATGCGACTTGCCCAGGTGGCTACAAACTCCATCTTATTGCTGTGACTTTGCACAGAAGAACAAAGAGGTTTCCACCCACAAGAGAGAGGCCCTGGAAGCCTCTCCACTTTTTCTTCAGCTGGCTCAAGAGATGGCCTCTCCACCCCAAAGAGATGCCTGAAACTGGAACAAAGGACAGTAATTATGGGGGTGTGAGTGATTGCTGGACCCACAATCATGTCTTACTAATTGTGGCAAATTGCCGGCACTATTACGATGAGTCTTGCGCTTTCTTTTCTTTCGGGGGAGGAGGGTTCAGGGGACCATTTCTTGCCCATAAATTGGAATATTGATTTCTCCACTAGTGTCCTAGAGGAGAGGAGTGGAGAGGGAGGGTCCTGGGCCCACCCTCTACTCCAGATCCCAGCCCAGGGGCCCTGAGGATAGTGGTGAACCACTTGAACTGACGGTTCCTTCCCCTGGGCTACTTCCCTCTCCTGCCCTTCACCTTGTGGGGGGGCTTCCTGCCCTCCCTCTGCACAAGCCAGGTGCCCTTACCCAGGATCTAGGACTTCTTAGCCCACCGCAGCACTTCTCCAAACTTTCCTCTGCTTCCCTTCAAACTGTTCCCTGCTTCAATACCAATCCTTTCTGCTCCAACTCCCACGCTGATTGAAGCAGGAGTTTTTATCATGTGACTGACTGCAGGTGCTCTAATTGGCATCAGGTGCTCTAATTGGCGTCAGGTGCTCTGGTTAATTTATAGCAAACTTTCTTCCACTTAGAGGGAATAAGGCTCCCTTCTAACCCTCTCCTGCTGCCCTCTGGCCATGCTGAATCACATAATCTATTAGAGATTTTTGAAGGGATCAACAAACATGTGGACAAGGGGGATCCAGTGGACATAGTGTACTTAGATTTCCAGAAAGCCTTTGACGAGATCCCTTGCCAAAGTCTCTTACATAAATTAAGTTGTCATGGGATAAGAGGGAAGATCCTTTCATGGATTGAGAACTGGTTAAATACGAGAGTCGAAGGACAAAGGTAGGAATCGAAAAGTAATGGCTGCATGTTTTCATAATGGAGGTGGCGGTAATCTAGTGGCGTGTTCTCAAGGGGTCAAGTGCCTAGCGACCAATCCTATTCGAACTCTATTCCATAAATGATTGATGAGAAAGGGATGTAAACAGTGATGGTGGCTAAAGTTTGCAGATAACAAAACTGCTACAGTGAAGTTAAGACCAAAGCAACTGCTAATAAAACTCAAAAAAGAATCTCAAAAATCTTCAGTGAAGCTCGCAGAACAAAGAACAATAGAAAATTGTGGAAAGAATAGTAAATGTAAATCATTGGAAAAAATAACCCATACGTCGATAAGATTATACATACAATATGAAGGGGACTAATTTAGCTACAACTAATCAGGAAAGAGATCTTGGAGTCATCGTGGATAGTTCTCTGAAGACATCCATGTAGTGTGCAGAGGCGGTCAAAAAATGAAACAGGATGTTAGGAATCATTCAAAAAAGGATAGAGAATAAGATGGAGAATATCTTATTGCCCTTATATAAATCCATGGTACGCCTACTTCTTGAATACTGAGTACAGATATGGTCTCCTCATCTCAAAAAATATATACTGGCATTAGAAAAGGTTCAAAGAAGGGCAACTAAAATGAGTAGGGGTTTGAAACGGATCCCATATGAGGAGAGATTAAAGAGGCTAGGACTTTTCAGCTTGGAAAAGAGGAGGCTAATGGGGTATATGATAGAGGTATATAAAATCATGAGTGGTGTGGAGAAAGTGAATAAGGAAAAGTTATTTACTTGTTTCCATAATATAGGAACTAGGGGCCACCAAATGAAATTAATAGGTATCAGGTTTAAAACAAACAAAAGGAAATTCTTCTTCACACAGCGCACTTGTGGAACTCCTTGCTTGAGGAGATTGTGAAGGCTAGGAGTGTAACAGAATTTAAAAGAGAACTAGATAAATTCATGGAGTTTTAAGTCGATTAAAGGCTATTAGCCAGGATGGGTAAGGAATGGTGTCCCTAGCCTCTGTTTATCAGAGGATAGGGATGGATGGCAGGAGAGAGAGATCACTTGATCATTATCTGTTAGGTTCACTCCCTTTGGGGCATCTGACATTGGTCACTGTCGGTAGACAGATACTGGGTGGATGGACCTTTGGTCTGACCCAGTATGGTCATTCTTATGTTCACACTAGGAAGGAGTCCAGTCTGTGAAAAAACTTATTGGAACATCTTTGGGAGTGAGATTTCATCTGTAATCAGTTTCTTAATCTATTAGGCTTAGACTTGCGTGTTTTGTTTTATTTTGCTTGGAAACTTACTTTGTTCTGTCTGTTATTACTTGGAACCACTTAAATCCTACTTTTTATATTTAATAAAATCACTTTTGGTTATTAATTAACTCATAATTAATACCTGGGGGAGCAAACAGCCATGCATATCTCTCTATCAGTGTTATAGAGAGCAGACAATTTATGAGTTTACCCTGTATAAGCTGTATACAGAGTAAAATGGATTTATTTGGGGTTTGGATCACATTGGGAGCTGGGTTTCTGGGTACTAGAGACAGGAGCACCTCTTAAGCTGATTTCAGTTAAGTCTGCAGCTTTGGGGTGCGTGGTTCAGACCCTGGGTCTGTGTTGGAGCAGACTGGCATGTCTTACTCAACAAGGCAGGTTTCTGGAGGCTCAAACTGGCAGAGGAAACTGGCTCAGAGATAGTCTCAGCACATCAGGTGACAGTCCCAAGGAGGTCTCTGTGATTGAGCCTGCCATATCTGTTTCTTCTTTTTATACTCTCTTCCTTTCTTTGAGGATTGCCTCCCTACTGACTTGTATATAAACAGTCCCTTGTGGACATGAGATTCGAGATGAAATGTAAATTTCTTGTTTACACATCTCTGTTGCTGAAAAATGGCTACTTAAGTAAGTGATAGCCCACTTGACTTTGTTGATACCTATCTGGAGTTGCCAGTGTGTCTTTGTCTCTGAAAACTGGTTTATGGGTGTTACCCAGACTTAGGGTATGGCTACACTTGAAATTTTTTGAATTGTGAGTGTGGTCGGAGTGCCAGCGCTGGGAGACAGCTCTCCCAGTGCTGCACGTAAACCACATCCTCTACGGGTGTAGCGTGCAACGCTGGGAGCCGTGCTCCCAGCGCTGCCGCCCTGATTACACTGGCGCTTTACAGCGCTATATCTTGCAGCGCTCCGGGGGGGTGTTTTTTCACACCACTGAGCGCGAAAGTTGCAGCGCTGTGAAGTGCCCGTGTAGCCATACCCTCACAATATATTTCAGTAACAATCATACAGTAGAATCTCATAACTTCACATATAATGTTGATACACCCATTTCCATAGGATAATAATATGCAGCAGATTGAGTTTTCAAATTGTACTTCACAAGGTATACTTTGTACAAAAGATATTATGACAATATAAAAGTGGTAAGCAGGGTATCACACCATACTGTACAGTGCTTTGACACCACAGTGATAGCTGTCTTAGAAATACCCAACATAGATATGTAATTTATATCTGATGGAAGTAACCCCTTATTGCTACAAAGGAGCAGAAGATGAGTAAAAATGATATTCACTTCATGGTATGCAAGTGTGATATTTTTTTGCAGTATCTAGGGTGAAGCACTACCACTTGATTACAGCAAGAGGAAGCCCTGACTGCGGCCACAATGAGACACTCTCCTCATTCACCCACTGTTGGCAACATAGGAACTCTGTTACAGGCTCTGCAAGGCCTGCTCTTTCCCTTTGCAGGCTAACAATTTACACATGCCACTTCGTTATGCTCGACTGCCCAGTCCCCTATCTACTGTACATCCACAATGTACACCAATTCACAAGACAGCTTTTTCTGGCCGAGTCACTCTCTGTGTTGGATAACCACTTGGGCCGCCATCTGCCTTTTTACAGTGACAAGCTATTGTCTCTTAGCCCGTCTTACGAGAACTCTCTTGGTGTTCATTTGTCTTTGTAAATCTGCAGGAAGTACGCATAGGCTGCGTCCACGGATGTTCATTGTTCTTATGTTGACTCTCAGGCGCCTCCTCATGTGATAGGTTTTATTCTCAACAGACTTGGAATATAATATGCTATAATTTACATAGCTCTAAAATAGTTTCGTATACAAACATTTTGCAATAACCATGACAACCAGCTACTTCTTAGCTTTCAGCAGAGACCACACATGACCCCATTGATGAAATAGTGAGAAGACGGTCTGACATAGGTGTAATATTATCTGCTTGGGCATGTCTATGTCACAGCAAGATTCTGACAAAAAATGTCATGGAGTATATGATTAGCAGAGTATTCCAAAGAGACAAAATGAAAAGGGAAGAGTGGCAATATTTCCTATAATAGTGGAAAACCTATAAAAGTCTCATTATATTAAAATTCCAGTGATCTTTTCAGTATAATAATAAATATACATATTTGGAAAAATTGATAAAAGATTGCAGTGCAGCAGGAAAAACAGGATCCAGCTATGAATAGACTAATGATGTCTCTAATATGAGAATCAAAGAAAAAGGGCAGAAAACTGTAAAAGGAATTTTGTTGAAATTTTCATCTGGAGATAATTTTGAATATTGAAGAACGAGATCAAGATTTGCAAGATGATTGAAAACTTTGAAAGAAGAATGAAATGAAGAATCAAAGAATGCATCAAGAAATTATAATATTTCACTGAAAACTTGCTTAAAAGTAACTGGAATAAAGAAGCAAAATCTGCAGACATGAAAGCTGATTAAGAGGTGCACAATCAGTAATTAGGCCTCCAAAATTACTTTTCTTAAAAGTTATTCATTCCTTTAGGTTTAAATACAAATAATCTAAAAAATTTCATCCTGTTCCTCCTCCGAGTAACTGATGCCCCATTTTTCAAAAATGGAAATATGGTGGTTTTTCATTCCACATTTAAACCTACATTATAAAGTGAAAATTGAAGAATTTTCTAACATGTATAATCCATTAGGAAATCCTACATCTGAGATGAAAATGAAGTTTTTCCAACACTGCAGGCCATTCAGGTCATTATGGAAATAGTTGAATATTCTACCAAGATCAAGACAATGGAAAACACTTCAGGAGCAGGTGGAGGTAGCCTGGATTCTTCTTGGTTTAGAAAATCTGTCAAAGGAATTCTATTCTAAATAGCTGACAGAGCACATGGTCCTGCAGGAGTTCAAATAAAGGATATGAGAAAGCAGCACAGACCCACTGGTAGGGCTGTTGAAAATGGCAAATGCTTACCGGAAAGGTGAAGTGAGGATGAGGAGTGTGGGTGCTGCAGGCTTGCAGACAGGTGACAGCTCTGTGTCCAGAATATATATCATGAGGCATTGAGCACTTGGCTGAGAGAGTGACTCATGGGAAGCTTTGGAAGAATTTAAATTAATGGCTGGCCATATAAGTGCTCCTATTCTCACTTCCTTCTATGTGCAGTTTTTAAGCACAACCAAGTGAGCTGTTTCTCCTGTTTGGCAATAGCAGTAAATGGCAATTCCAGAAATGGCTTTTGTGCATCTCATTTGTATTCGCTGGATGTTATGTATAAACCTATCCCCTGATTATGCTCTGACTGGCTATATGCAAACTCTCCTCCTGTGCAGACATAGGGTTTTTGGTTTTGAGACATGAAAATATGTATTGTGACAAAGTTCCTCCTCTACCTTGGTGGGTCCTGCGCTTCTTGGCAGATTTCCTCACCTCAGTGATCTTCCCCACAGTCTGGGTCAACTCTTCCTGTGTCTGATCAGGAGTTGGGAGGTTTGGGGGGAACCCGGGCCCTCCCTCTACTCCGGGTTCCAGCCGAGGCCCTGTGGGATTGGCAGCTGTCTATAGTACCTCCTGTAACAGCTGCATGACAAGCTACAACTCCCTGGGCTACTTCCCCATGACCTCCTCAAAACACCTTCTTTATCCTCACCGCAGATCTTCCTCCTGATGTCTGATAATGCTTTGTCTCCTAATCCTCCAGGCAGTACACTCTCTCATCTCAGCTCCTTGCCTTCTTGCTCCCAGCTCCTCACTCGCACTCCCCTCTCTGGCTCCTCCTGTCCTGACTGGAGTGAGCCCTTTTTTAACCCAGGTGCCCTGATTAGCCTGCCCTGATTGGCTGCAGTAGCTATATCCACTGCTTCTAGAAAGGTCTTAATTGGCTCAGTGCCTTGATTACCTGGAGCAACTGCCATTTGGTTACAATGGTCCTAGGATTTGTTTAGCCTGGGGCTACCTCCTGTGCTATCTACTCCTGCTCGGTAGAGGAAGGAGGAGAGGGCTGCTGCTGCTGCTGGCTGCTGGCTGCTGTGCTGCTGTTCCTGCTGGGCGCTGGGCCTTGCTGCTACTGCTGCTGCTGCTGTTCCTGCTCTGCTGCTCCCTGGCTGGGTTGGACACCACCACCCACCCCTCTCTCTGCTATCAGCTTGCTGGCTGGCTAGTAGATTTCCTCCCCCCTCAGTTCCTGCTGTTACTCCACCTACAGCCCTTGAGGGGAGGGGGGGCTGCTGGCCTGCTATCCACAGAGACGGCGGGAGTGAGGGACCCCGCTCTTGTTGCTGAGGACGAGCCTTCTGACGCGGGTCGGGGGTCCCTCCTGCCTGGACACAAAGACCACCACCCTGGAGCTGCTGGGGCTGCTGTGCAGTTGCTGGCAAGCTGTGTGGAGCCCGAGGAGGTGAAAGGGAGGGGAGAGAACCGCCCACTGCTGGAGACCACGTGAAGACCACTGGTGGAGGGGGTATTCCTGGACTGGTCTTTTCAATCTGTGCTCTTGTGGTGGGGGTTTTGTACTGTGTCTGTTGGGACAACCGGGGGTGTGCGTGGAGCCTGCCCCGGTCCATCTGTTGTTCCCTTTTGCCCCCCCACCACCATCGTTGCCGCCTCCACCACCCCCGCTGGCTGTTTTCCTTCGCCTTTGGACTCGCCCTCTGGACTGAGCTGCTCGCCTGAACCACCACGCCCGCTTCCATCATTTGGGCCTGCAGCAGCAGCAGCCTATAATTGACCTTTTGCACAAGTGCCTGTGGGTGCACCCGCTCTCCCTCCCCTGGACTGGCCCTTCCTTTTTGGGGTCGAAGCTGTTTCCCTCTGTGGCCTGCTAGTTTTTCCAGCCTGCAGCTATCCCCGTGGATCCCTCTGCCCCATTCCCAGCTAGCCTCTTCTCCCCCCACCTCTGTTTCCCTCAGCCCTGATGGTCCCTCCCATCATGCTCCAGGCCCCCCATGCGCTTGTGTCCTTCCCCATTTGAGTTTCCCCTTGTTCATCATGCACCCCCCCGCCCATCTGCCATTGTCCCCCGATCCCAGTGCAACTGGAGGAGGCGGACTCCCCTCTGCGTCGGTGCCCTGTCATCCTTCCACCCTGGTCCTTGATTGCTCCCGCGCCCCTTTAGCCTTCCCTTTCTGGCACCCTCTCCCCTGCCTGCAGCTAGCGGGGAGGGTTGGTCGCCTCCTCTCTCCCTCCCTCGCTGTTTGTCCCCCTCCCCGCTCTCGTTTGGCGGGAGACGCGCGGGGGAGGCCCACGCCGATGCTCCCACTGCCCCCCTCCACCTGCCCCGGTGTCACTGCCTAGCCCTACTCGACCGCCGCTGCCAATTTTGCTGGGGCACTGAGGGGAGCGGGTATAGAGCATCGCTGACTGCCCGTTCCTGATTCGGAGGGGACGGGGGATAACAGGGGTGGGCGGGACATAGGGCCAATGCGGCACCCTCCTGATGCCCCCACTAGCCGCGACAGTATGCTGGGCCTCTCTGATTTCCCTCCAGAGCTATTACTAGCATGGGAGATTCGTGAGGCCCTGCTAGCCGGCATGGAGAGGGAGGCTTACCCGTGAGCTTCCACGATCCTCACACATATGGTGGAGGGACTCCCACGAGAGAAGCAGGTGTTGTTCTGGATGCGCCGTTCAGCCCATGATGAGGACGTGAGGGACGTATGGAGTGGCGGGTGGGGCCCACAGCCACGTGAGGCCGTAAGATGTTAAGCAGGGGGATGGATCTCTTCCATGATGAGGACGCGCGGAGGAGCGGTAGAGGGAGTGAATGGGGGGGTGTTCGTCTGGGACGTTGGATGATGGGGTCCGCGTTGGGTCCTGACATCCGTCCTCCTTTCTGCACAATGCTGCCCTGTTGCCCGCCCTTTCTGCTGCTGGGCGCCCATCTCCGTCATCAGCCTCTCTCCTTGGTCTGCAAGCGATCCCCGCCCTCCGTCACGTCCTCTTCGTTCCGCCGGCAAGTGCAGCTTCAACTGCCGCAGGCGGCGCGTGGCGGAGGAGCGCTCGGGGGTATTTTCGTGGTCCCCTAACCAGGGGGCCCAACAACCGGGTGCACTCGATTCGACGGGAGGCCCCGTGCTACTCTGCCCCGGCGATGAAGGCGGTCCGGAGGGTTGCCCGTTGGTGCCAGCACGGAGGGAGCGTCCGGACCCACTGATGCCCCCGGAGAGTCCGGGCCCTGTCAGTCACGGCACCCCTGGCTACCGGCACCCGAAGCTGCCCTCTCTCCTTCTCGCGTCATCCTGTGGAAGAGGGTAGAGCAGGGGCGGATACGCTGGGCTCGTGGGGAGGGCTCGTACCGGGGGAATCTTCCTCATTCTGCTCGTCCCAACACTGGCTCCTGGAAGTCCCTGAGCCATTGCCCTTGCCGCCTGAGATCGACCTGTTAGCCGCCCGGCGTGATGATGCCATGAAGGGCTTGGTCCTTTAAGTGCAGGGAAGCGGTGGCCAAGCGGAAAGGCTCGAGCTCATTCCAACTTCAGATCGGAGGCCCCCGGAAAGCACGGAAGGTGGCGCACGATGACAGCCATTCCGCCTTAGCCCCCCTGACGACTCCGCAATCTGTGGTGCCGGCTGGGGAGTCGTGGCAGCACCGAGGGTAACGCCCTGCTGTTCCCTCGGGGTCCCTTCGTGGAAGCCCCGGGAGCCTCTCCGCCCCCCGCACTCACGTCTCGCGAGTCGTTACAGCCGAGTGGGTGTCGCCGGGTGCTGCGTGAGGAGGGCCTCTGTGCGGTGGTGCTGACGGGCGATCTCCCTTCCTCTAATGAGGAGATCGAGGCCTGGGTCCTGACCCCAGTCGCGGGGGAGGACGACCTCTGCCAGCGGGCCTCGATCTGGAGCGACCTCACCCCGGTCCCCCTCTCCCCAGTGTTCTTCCCCTTACCGCTGCTTTGCTTCCCACCCTGGTGTTCCCTGGTTCCTCCATCGTACCCGGCCTGCGGGTGGCTCCTCTGTTGCTGGCCGCCGATGCCGTTACGGCGACGGCAGTGCCGCCGGTGCCGGGACCAGTTCCCAGGGGTTCTTCTTGGGTGTGGCGGACCGCCGCTACTTTCCTGGCGGGGATCCCATGAAAACATCTCCTCTGAGCCGAGGCCTGCCTCGCGTCCCATCTGGCTGTGCCCTGGCATCATTAGGGGTCCCTTCCCATTCACAGATCCCTGAGCCTGACCAAAGAAAGGCCACGCTCAGGGCTCACCTATAGGGGCTCAGGATCCCGTCTCTGCCCCTTCCCAGATTCTCTCCTGATCTCCGCCCTCTCCTGTTAGCCTGTCCATTGCCCCCCACCTCCTGTGATGCCAGTGCCGCCCCTGGGAATACCCCCAGGGTGCGGCTCCGCTAGTTTTTCCTTTCCCGACCGCCAGGGGCTGTGTTCTCTTCCGCCACCCTTGTTGAACCGGGAGGGGGCGGGTCGGTGGCGTGCGCCGCATCGACGCCACGTCGGGGTCTGCCCCTGCCTGCCCGCCTCGGTGGGCCACGGGCTGTGACGGGCGGCCCACTGGGGACGGTCATCGGTCGGTTGACCCCCCCCCCATGTGCGCTGAGGGAGGAGCTGCGGGAGTTCCTCGAGGACGTCCGTGCTCCGTAACAAAGTCCATCTTGCGCTCCAGCGATGGGGGGATTTCCATCAGGTCCTCCGGGCCGCGAGGGCCTCATTGGGGAGGGTAAGAGGACGGGAAGCAGGCCGCCGCGGCCTACCAGTGGGTCCGCTCTTCCGTGACTCTTTAGTCACCTATGGGTAGGTCACGGATTGCTGCGCGCGCTCGGAGGCTGTGGTGCGTGTCTGGCTGCGAGGATCCCCCCCAGCCCTCTCATGGCACCGATCATCTTTTGCATCATTAAACACCGGGCTGTAGGATGGTCTCCGCAGAACCAGTGTGCTCTCCTACCTCCGGGAGACGGGTTACTCTGTGGATATTTTCCTGCAGGGACCATACGGCTCGGCGCTGACTGCAAGCAGATCCTCTTTTTGTGGGGGAACGGCACACTTTAGCCACTTCTCGGTTTGCGGCGGGAGTGGCGACCTTGTTTCTCCCCCGACCTACGTCCGAGGTGCTGGGTCGCTGAAGGCTCGGGCCTGGCCGCCTGTAAATGCACCTCCGGGTCCGTACATGGAGGGGCTTGTGGTACATCTTGTCAATGTTTATTGCCCGACATCGGGGCCGGAGAGGTTGCTATTTTTATCAGCAGGCGTCCGCCTTCCATCGCGGCTCTCCTGGATGCTCGTGGATGGCCTGGTCCTGGGAGGGACTTTAATACCACCCTTGAGGAACGGGAGCCGCTCGGGACCGAGCACAGTGCCGCCGGCCGGCGGACTCCTCCTGGGAGATTGTCGAACGATACGCCACTCCCTGTGGACTCGTCTGGCGCGACCACCACCGGACGTCGGTTCGACATTCACCTTCGTCCGGGTGGAGGCCCCATCGGTCGTGCCACTCCCCCGGCTGGACCGCATTTATCTATGTCACGTTTCAGCCTTTTACGGGCGGCCACTTCCTCTGGCGTTCGGTCCGCCCCTTTTCGGATCACCATCTTGCACCTTGACAGCCTCGTCTCTGCGCGAGGAGTCGGCCGGGCCGGCCTAGTGCACTTAATAATAGTTTGCTGGAGAATGCGGGCTTCGGTGTGCGTCCTTCGGGAGTCTGGCTTGCCTGGCGAGGCAGGGCGCGCCTTTTCCTCGGCGCGCGGGTGGTGGGATCTGGGGAAGGTGCGCGCCCGACTCTTCGCCCGTGACTACACCCGGGGCGCCAGCCGGCGAGGATGCGGCCATAGAGCAGCTGAGCGGAGGTCTTGGAGCTGGAGAGGCTCTGGCCGCCAGCCCCGAGGATCCATCCCTCTGGCGGAGCGTGCGGGAGAAGCGGGAGGAGCTGTCGAGCCCTCGAGGACCATCGGGCCGGGGAGCTTTGTTCGATCCGAAGCATCCACCTCTTCGGGAGAGATGGACCGCGGCTCCCGCTTCTTCTACGCCCTGGAGAAAAGGAGGGGGGCCAAGAAACACGTCACCTGCCTCCTGGCGAGCCGGCACCCTCTTCACGGACCCGGCGGAGTATGTGCGGGAGGCCAGGGCTTCTACGCGGCCCTTTTTCTCCGCGGAATCGACCGATCCTAAGCTTGCAGAGTACTCTGGGACGGCTCCCGATGGTCGGCACGGGCGACCGGGGACCGGCTAGAGCTGCCTCTCACTCTGGCCGAGTTCTCGGAAGCCCTCCGTCGCATGCCCACCATAAAAATCTCCGGGCATGGACTTGGCTGACCGTGGAGTCTACCGCGTGTTCTGGACGTCTCGGCCCAGTACTGGTCACCGTCTGGCCGAGCTTTGCAGAGCGGGGTCTTCCCTCTCTCGTGCAGCGAGCCGTGCTCGCCTTATTGCCGAAGAGGGGGGCCTCCGCGACTTACGGAATTGGCATCGCCCTCTCGCTCCTCAGCACGGACTACAAAATCATGCAAGGCCATCTCGCTACGTCTAGAGTCCGTGCTGGCGGACGTGTCCATCCAGACCAGTCCTTACACCGTCCCGGCTCCCGGCACGCACTATCTTTGATAACTTGTATCTTGGTCCGGACCTTCTGGGAATTAGGGTGTAGGATTGGTCTGTGCGTTCGCCCTCTTGTCCCTGGATCAGGAGAAGCGCGTTCGACAGGAATGGATCACGGGTTCTCCTGGGTACTCTGCGAGCGTTCGGCTTCGGACCCCGTTTTGTGGGTTTCTCCAGGTGCTGTACGCTTCTGCGGAGTGTCTGGTCATGGCTCAACTGGACCCTGACCGAGCCGGTCAGCTTCAGGGGAGGAAGTGCGGCAGGGGTGCCCCTCTCGGGCCAGCTGTACGCCCTGGCGATCGAGCCCTTCCTCTGTCTTCCTCCGCGAGAGAGTTGACGGGGTTGGTCTTCGGGGCCGGAGCTGCGGCTGGTCCTGGCGGCGTACGTTACTGACGAAATGTGCTCCTCGTGGTCCAGGACCGGGCGACTTGGCGCGGGTGGAGGCTTGCTAGGCTGTGACTCGGCGGCCTCCTCCGCCCGGCTTAACTGGGGTCAAGAGCTCTGGCCTGTGTCGGGGACGGTGGCAGGCGAGCTCCCTCCCACCGCGCGCTTTCAGCCATCCGGTGGAGCGCGGTCCGCTGCTCTTATCTCGCGCGTTTACCTTCTCTCGCCACGCATTCCGTCTCCCGCCGGAGAACTGGCACGGTTTGGAGGGCAGGGTGCGGGCGGCTCCGGCAAATGACGACCGGACTACTCCGGTGCCTCTCCCTTCGGGGGAGGGCACTGGTGCTTAATCAACTGGTCCTGTCCATGCTCTCTCGGTACCGGCTCAACACCCTTGTCCCGGCCCCGGATTCCTGACCCACTCCGGTGACCGGATTCTGGAGTTCTTTTGTCCAGGGACGCACTCTGGTCTCTGCAGGGTCCTCACCTGCCCCTGGGGGAGGAAGGGGCAGGGCCTGAAGTGCCTGGCGCACTCAGGTCCGTGTTCTTCCGCCTCCAGGCCCTGCAGAGGCTCCTGTATGGTGCGGGTAGTCCGGCGTGGAGCGTACTGGCGCACGCCTTCCTCGCCGCTTCCGAGGGCTCCGATACGACCGGCAGCTCTTTTATCTCCATCCGAGAGGTCTTCCCGCAAGACTCTCCGGCTGACCGGTCTTCTACCAAGACCTCCTACCGGACCTGGAAGCTCTTTTCCGCGACCAGGTCCGTGGCGGCCACCGTGGGGCCGACCTCCTCGATAGCGGAGCCCCTCTACACAATCCCAGGTTCGTGTGCAGGTGGCGGAGTCCCCCGCGGTGCGCCGGAGCGCTGGTCTTGGCGGGAGTCACCAGGGTCGGAGAACCTCCTGGACTACGACGGGGAGATTGACTGGATTCCCCTGATGCATCGCCCGGCGCATGGGGCTCTCCAGACTCATACTGCCCATGGCGCGTAGTTCAGGAGGTGAGGCCGCTTTGCTGCTGCTGCTCGGCTTACCATCGACCGGGTCTACGAGAGGGGCACGCCCCCACACCCTCCACCCGGGCCCCATAGACATTTTTATAGGGCCCCTGCCCGTGACCCCAATCGGCGCCCCTCCACCCTTTCTCTGCAAGCCGGCTGCACGATGTGCAGCCGGTTCTGTTCCAGACCGCGCCACGGAAACATCAATCTGTACACGCTCGTGCCTCCCACCTTCACTACCTCACCCTCGCGTCCCGCCCCCGATGCCAAATGTGCGGGACCTTCTGCCACCTCTCAGGGTGGAAAGCCCCGGTTGGCCAGCTTGTACTCTACTGCCCTGGTCCAGCGCATGCCCGTGGGATGTCAGGTGGCGGCTCCTTCATGGCCGTGAGGCACGGGTGTGTACTTGGCGGTTCACCCCTGTCCCCGACACCTGCCCTTTCTGTGGCGTGAAGAGACCTTTCGCGCACGCTTTACTTGAGTGCGCCAGGTTGCAGCCCCTGTTCGGCTCCTCCTGAATATCTTTTTTGCGTTTCTGGTTGCACTTTTCCCCCTCACTTTCATCTATGCACTCCCCATCCGTGGCCCACGAAGTCGCGGATCTCCTTCTCACCTCCTCTTGTCCCTCGGCACAAACTAGCCATCTACAACACCCGGGAGAGGAGGTTGGCCGACGGACTTTCCTGCGACTGTAAGGGCCTATTTCCGCTCCTCTGTCCTTTCACACATCCGAGCGGAGTTCCTCTGGGCAGTGTCCACTGGCTCCCTTGATGCCTTCGAGGAGCAGTGGGCGATGTCTGGGGTTCTCTGCTCGGTGTCCCCATCGGGTTCCCTTCGTTTAGCCCTGTGACCTCACTCCCGCTCCTGCTTTTTTTCATTAGTTGTCCCCCGGAATCACTTGGTGTTCTAGACCTGTGGATCCTTCCCTTAGGCTGGGGGGAGGTCCTTTAGAAGTGGGCGGGCTTCGCCCGCCCACCCCTGGGATGCCAATAGGCTAACATACCTGTTTCTCAGTACTTTACTGTAGCCATCTGGCCTTGCCCCATCACAGTATATATAGTTGGCTGTTCACTCTGAAGTGTACTATTTTATAATATGAATTTGTAAGTATTAAAGTGGTTTTTTTTAAATGTGTCATTGCTTTTGGACTTTGTTGTAGCTGTCTCAATCAGAGCTTTCTCTATGTTACGAGGGTAGAATCTTTGTGGCTTGAAGGAAAGTCTTTTTGAGGAAAAAAATCTCCTTTTATCTTTTCAGGATATACAGTCCCATTTTGCCCTTTTCATAAAGATATTTCAAAACCCAGTTATTATTATCCATGAAACAGTGCCTTTGGTATTCTCATATATAGTTCAAAGGAAGGCTCGAACACACGTGCTGAGTATGCATTTGCGCTAAAAGATCTTTGTTGTCACAGGAAGCCATATTATTGCAACATACACAGAGCATTCCTGGATAAGGATTCAATCCTGTACCCCCTGAAGTCAATGGGAGTTGAATTTAGCTAGTGGCTTCTGTATGAGTGGATTAGAATAGCAGGCTGCATGTGTTTTAATGGTGAAACACTTCGTTTAGGTTGGACTGGTGAATCTAATAAGGAAGACAATGAAGTCAAATTAGAATAATAGAAATCATAGATGGAAAAGCTCTATCAGGTCATGTACATTTCCCTACCAGAGCAAAATTTCTTCTTGTGTCACATTCACAAGTATCTTGGTCAGTCTGCTTCTCAGTAAGGCTTAGTCTACACCACAAAGTTTTTCTGGAATAGCTGTGCTGGCTAGGTGTGTGGGAAAATGTCACACCACTGGCCAACATAGCTATGCCAGCAAAAACTCTGATGTCAATGCAACTATACAGACACAAGAATGCTTCTGTTGGCTTAGATCGGTGATCCCCAAACTGGGGGGCATGTCCCCGTGAATGAGCGTGGAGGAACGTCTTTTGGGGGCGCACTGGGTCCTGGGCCAGTTCCCATAGGGGTGAGGAGGGAGCACCACCCACGTGCCCCAAGCCCAGCTCCAGCCACAGTTCTGCTCCGCCCCCTGCTCCATCCCCAGCCCAGTTCCAGCCACAGCTCTGCTCTGCTCCCTGTTCTGCCTCCAGCCCAGCTTCGGCTCCAGTCACAGCTCCATTCTGTGCTCCCTCCTCCACAGCCCAGCTCCGCCCTCATTTCCTCTCCAACCCCAGGCCAGCTCCATCTCCAATCCCAGCTCCTCCCCCATTCTCAGTTCTGTCCCCAGCTCTGCAGTCAGCCCAAATTCCTCTGCTGAGTCAACTGTGTAGTAATCAAGTGGGGGTATGAACAGATTCCACTACTGGTAAGGACAGGAAAATTTTGAGCACCGCTGGTTTCGATATTAGTGTTTGGGGAGGTGGTTTAGCTATGCAAGCAGAACTTCTGTGGGCTTCTGCTGCATCTCCACTAGAAAGCTCTTTCAGTCAGCGTGACTGTAGCAGTATAGCTATTCTTTCAAAGACTCTGTAGTGTAGACAAGCACTGACTCTTACAACCAGGATTCTACCTTAGGACACTATTACATACTTGAATCAAATTTACTATAAAAATGTTGCTAATGTTCAGTGTATATTTTCTTTTGCCCATGTTCGTCACCTTTTCTTCATATATTTCTCATGGGACTACCATAAACACCTCCCTTGTTTTACTCTTAAAACCAATCAGATATTTGAAGTTTGTCAAATTACCTCAAGTTTTTTCACATAAGCTATGCATATTTAGGTACATTGTGTTTTATTTTTAAGCCATTCTTTCCTGGTCACTCCTCTCAAATCCTTTCATTCTTTTTATTCTGTTCTCAATTCTCTCCAGTTTGTCAAAATCCTATATTAGGGCATTCAAAATTGTATACAATATTCCAAATATGGTGAAATAAAGACTAGGGAATCTGGCCTCATCCAATATGCAGGTAAGGAGATTGCAGATGAGAGACCTTCAGTGCAATGTGGTCTAGGGGATTGAGCACTGAACCGGGACTTGAGAGATTTAAGTTCTACCACTGGCCTGGTGGGCTACTCTAGACAAGTCACTTCACCTCTCTGTGTTTCAGGTCAGGATAATAATAGTTACCTCCTTGTAAAGTGCTTTGATATCTACCAATAAAATATGCTATCTAAGAAATAGATATTATTTCAAAAGGGCCCTGCTTCATTAATCACTATAAAATATGTTGCTTTAGTATAATTTTTCTATTTGTGCTTGAATATGTAAGAAAATTACCACTCATGCATGGAAAGTACACCGAACACTCCCCCTGTCTACAGCTCTGGTGGTTAAAAATTGAGTGAGATTTTTTCAAAAGCATGCACCATAGCTCGGTCAAATTCAAAACCAATTTACCCTCAAAGGTTCTTCTCAGCAACAATCAACTTTCCTTCTACAGCTGTTTCAAAAATAGTCATGGGGTGTTTTTTTTTGGTACTTGGAAAAGCGTTCAGTTTATTTTTTCTCTCTCCGGCTCAGAAATGGTTAAGCAAATTTATATATGAATATTGGGCTAAAGATTTCATTTTTACTTACGATATACAGACTAAAGCTGCTTGGGAGGTAGCAGGCCATGTCCAAAGTTAACCAGTTAGTTATGAGTTCAAAAATAAATGATTTGGGAGAAGTCTGTTTCTGTGATTATTCCCAGTTCTCAAATTATACATGATCCAAAAGCCAGAACTGTTCACTGTGCTCATTCTTCAGGCCACAGCTCAAAAGGCAGAACTTACCTCTTAAGAAATATGATTTTAGGCAACAAATGGAAAGGGGAGCCATGAAAATTTAGTTAAATGTAAATGTGTTAAATGATACATGAACTAGTCAGGTTTCCATTATTTATCGGTTTTAAACTTCGAAGACTCTGGTTAGCTTGTATTTTTAAAACTAATGAGTTTATCACAGCCAGTGGGAAAAATGGTTAAAGTATATCAGCTGTAAATTGGTACAAAGCACTAAAAGGTACATTAGCCTCTAATCAGATTCTAACAGTTCATTAAACCTGCCTTTTCTGAATCGCCCTTTGTCTCTTTTTTTTTTCACCCCCTTCTGCTTGTGCCTCCTGCACGAGAAAGTCTCTTCCCCTTTTCATTTGGGTAAGACGTCCTTAGGGATGTGAAGCAATATCAGCTCATCCTTCTTTGTCTACAAACTAAACAGCCTAAGGGATGCTTTGTTATGCTATATTCCTGATCTTGCTGTAAAACTCAAAACTGTGCTTCTTATAAATCACGAAAGGGAAGGGACTTCCTAGCAAGTGGAATAAAAGCATTACAGAGCATGGAATGCCAAGCTGGCTGCCTTTGCTGCTCCACCCTAAACCACATCCAAACCACTGAAGTTAAGTGACGCCCTAGGACATGAGATTCATTCCTAATAAGTAAACAATACACCACCCTTGCTGGGAAGAGGAATTCTAAGTCTGGAACAATTTCATTGAGTTATTTTGTTGGTATCGTAATCCCTAACCCCCCATCCCCCACCCCGATAAAAATCAAGGTATCCAAAGCTGATTAAAGAAATTGTGTTAAAGCATTATATTTTAAATTTTCTTGGTCTTCGTTGTATCCAGTATTTTTAAGTTTACCACACTATGGAGAGAGATCTTAGTAGGAAACAAGTGAACATCTTAGCTTGCCTTTTAAATATCAGTTATTTTGTCTGAAACTGTGTAATTTATTGTAGTATCTAAGATTATTATTAAAAGATTAGAGGAAGTTTTGTTCAGCTTGTTGACTTTGGTGCATATGGGAGCATTTTACATATAATCAATTTCAATGTCCCATTCCCCCCCACATACCCCGTTCCTGCAAGCTGCCACACAGAGCCCTGCTTAAGACAGTGGGACCCTAAATGGGCTAATTGGTCTGCCCCGGGGAGTACCTTGAGAATCGACATGTTCGTTTTCCTGTTTTCAGGCTTGTACACATTACCACTTATGTTGGTATAACTTATGTCATTGAGGGGTATGAAAAAGCCATCCTCCTGAGCGATGACGACATAAGTTATATCGATCTTAGCACCAGTGTGGACAGCACTATGTCAGAGAGAGAGCTTCTCACAATGACATAGCTGCTATCTTTTGCAGAGGTGGTTTTATTATGCCAACGGGAGAGCTGTCCCGTCAGCATAGAGCGCTTCACCAGACCTGCTACAGTGCTTCTAGAATAGACTAGCCTATAGTTTTCCTCTTTTACTGTGAGTTATTTATGCAGCAACAGGGGAGGTAGAAATGTTTTTAAGACCTGAGTACTTGTACTGTCATGAAAATTGAAACTCTTAGGAAGGTGTAATACACCTCTACCTCTATATAACGCGACCTGATATAACACAAATTTGGATATAACGTGGTAAAGCAGTGCTCCGGGGGGGCGAGGCTGTGCACTCTGGTGGATCAAAGCAAGTTTAACATAACATGGTTTCACTTGTAACGTGGTAAGATTTTTTGGCTCCTGAGGACAGCGTTATATTGAGGTAGAGGTGTACTTAAAATACTTTTAAAGATGTTTTTCTGTTTTTTATTTTTTGCTTTTTTTTAATTGATTAAATTTCATGCTCATAGTGTTCCCTTACGTTCAGTTTCCCAGTCCGGTCCATTTCCCCAGAAACTTCACAAAGGTAACCATGTGATTAAAGTTGCTGTGCTTTTCTGGAGTTGTCGACCCCCACCCCCGAGGGACACTATACTTGGGTTAGCACCAATTTTCACACCTTTCGATTTGTAAAATAAAAATAAATTGTATGAAGAAATATGGTCGTGAACACATGCTTTCAAAATAAACAAATGTACTGGAGAGTATTATACTGATGTGCTGCCAGCGGAATACATGTAAGCGAGACTTCCCGTTAGATTTATATTACTGAGGAGGAAGACTAGTGGTTACAACAGGGGCTTGGATTCATGACTCAAGGATTCAGTTCCAAAGTCTGTCCCTGATTTGTTGTGTTACCATGAAAAAGTCACTTTTCACCTATGTGTGCATTCATTATTCAATTTGTAAAATAGTTGTAGCAATATTATGTTCTGTAGCTAAGATGGATTGTACCTAACCCTCAGTGATATAGAAGAGGGCGGAGGAATTGCCTTCATCCACCCTGTTGTATTCATTGGTGCAGCTTTTTACTCACTGCTGTGGGGCTGTGCCTTAAAGGCACAGTGCAGTGCCTATTTGTAAAAGTACTTGAGATACCCATTTGAAAGGTGCTAGAGAAGAGCAGAGTATTACTTGTGAAGCTTTGGCCCTGAATATGGTCTGTGAGCTTTCACTTAATATTGCTGTTCTGTCATTCCAAAGGAAACCATTCTTTTCTTTTCTTACATTAAAAATAGCTTAGCATCAAAACAAGGCATTTGGGAATACAATTACTCAGTTATTTGTGGACTCCTCCACCCCCCACCCATGAGATCTAGGGCTTGTCTACACATGAAGTTATTCTGCAATAGCTATTCAGAAATTGCTCTTCCTGAATAACTCCATGTGTGGACACAAGGCTGCCAATTCTAACTCTAAAGTTTTCAATATTAGCAAAGAGGAAGTGTGTGTGTGTGTGTATATATTTTAGGAGTAGTATTAATTATCTGAGTTACTATAGGGCCTAGGACAGGGGTTCCCAAACTTGGTTCGCGGCTTGTTCAGGGTAAGCCCCTGGCGGGCCACGAGATGCTTACCTGAGTGTCTGCAGGTACGGCTGCTCACAGCTCCCATTGGCTGGGAATAGCGAATTGCGGCCACTAGTTAATGACCAAGGCCTCATTATGCTTGGTGCAGTATAAACATAGAACGAAAAGAGTGACCTTGCAATCTATAAGATAAGAGACAACAGATAGGTACAGACAGACGGGTGGGGAGTACAAGGAAACAATGAGACAATGTTGGTTAATATGATAGTCTCAGCCCAACAGCCTTACTATTATCAACTTTTTTGTAGGCATCATAGTAGGAGAGAGTTTTGAGGAGGGTTTTGAAGATGGTTAATGAGTTAGTTTTGCAGATATTTCTGGGAAACTCCTTGCAAGCATGTGGGGCAGCATGGGAGAAAGCACAAAGGTGCTTGTTTGAAAATGTAGCAAGTGGGTGATGGAGGCTGACATCGTTGGTGGATTGGAGGTGACCATTGATAGCTTAGTAGTGAATGAGAGATGATACATATGTATCTTTCTGCTTCAAATGAAGAAATCAGAAAATTATTACCTGCTGTACTACAGAGATTTAGTTTCCATACATATAAGTAATTGATAGGATAGTTGACAGTATTTTTAGTATAATTAACAAGTTGATGGTAACTATGTACCAAACAACATTAATTCCCAAACTTTTGTGAGTATGCATGTTAGGGAACATGAACTTATAGCAAAAACCAGCAAACTGGTACTGCATCTGCAGCATTATAGGTGAACTGAGCCAAACAGTTTTTTCCTTTTAAGTTAACTCGTGCTTCTCTTTTTTCCCCCTTACTTAGGACATCAACGCCTTTGAGAACAGAATGTTAATGCTTGATGGGATGCCGGCAGTCAGAGTCAAAACAGAACTGTTGGAATCTGAGCAAGGGGTAAGTAGAGGTTTCCAGAAAAATCCCCCCCTTTCTTCTTCAGTGTCTTGGTAATCATTTCCAGATTTTCCAGTGGACAGCTTCTCCCCAGTATGGTGTGCTCTTCTCTTTGTTGTCTTCCTGAGGCTAGTTCTCTGGGAAACGCATCTGTCACCTGCCAATCTCATCCATTGGGAGTGGAGAGTAATCTGATCTCTAGGAAGATATACTGAAAGTTTCTGAACTGTGTGGATCCTTACTTGGGTTTAGCTTGGCAAAAGTTTTGAAAGTGCTGCCAAAAAAATAAGAAATAAAAATTGTAGTGGGTATAACAGGCCACTTTCTGCTCTCTGTTATTATTAACATTATGTTGTACATTGTAGTATATTTTGGGGACCTTGTCATGTAGCAGCTGTCCCCATCACTCCTTCCTCTGCCCACCTGGCAAACTCCATGCATTTCATGCAAAACTGCTTCCTTGTTCTGGTGGAACACAGCTGCTTTGAGAGTTTATGATCATGGAGAAGGCAGTGATCTCTCAGGTAGTTAAATCTGACCTCATAGAAGACTTTAATATTGGGACAGAGATTTTGAACTGGATTTTGTATTCAGTGGAGAGCAAGTGCTGAATGCGAGGTTGTTACAATCACAGCAGCAGATGTTTTTAAGAAGAAAGGCTACTGCATTTTGTACTAGTTGGAGCTTTTTCAGGGTGAGTTGCTTTATTCTTGGCTATGAGTTGCAAGAGTTAAGCCTGGACATCAGAAATGTGTGGATGACCATGGAGAGGCTGATGATGGTGATAGGATACTGTCTTAGTATGGCAGTCCCTATATGGGTATCCAGTAGCATTGATGAATGCAAAAGGATTCAAATATTGCAGAGCAACGTAACCTTCTGCAGACAGATGTCCTCTTTAGGTACCAGATATAATAGAAGGGGTAATTTTGTTGATTTAGAGATGACTGTTAGCTGCTAGCACTTCAGCCTGTGTTTTTCTAGCTCCTCTCCCGATAGCTTCATTTAGATTTTGAACAATATGAGGGAGAGGATTGAGCCTTTTGGGGCTACTTTGAAGGATTTGGAAGTGGAAAAACAGTTGCCTAAAATGTCCTCCCAACTTCATTCTCAGAGGAAAGACACCATTTAAGGGAATTCTGATTCATCCATGGAGCTTCTTAAAGGTGATACAAGAGCACCCTCAACACACATAGGGAGGGGGCATAATGCAATACAGTGTGGAGGGTGAGAAGGCAACAAAACTAGCTCCTTTTTATAAACCATTGTGCTAAAAAGATTGATCCATTAGTGGTAACTTTTCTAATAACTTCTGTGGGGGCTGGCATGAAACTCGTGTATACCATGAACCTTCCGTAATACTGACTAGAGAGCAAATATAGTAAAATGTGTTTTGATAGAGAAAAGCAAATAGTCACGCTAAGTATCGCATGTCCCCTTAATAAAAAAGTTTCCATACTTTAGTAAAGTGTGAGTTGATACCAGGAGACCTACTTGGGTCTTAGAAACTAGAAGGAAATTAACATTTTATTTGATTTCCTAATTTCCTTGATTCTTTTATAAATAAAGTTTTATGGACTTTTGTATGTTCAGAAAATGATGTCATTGCTCTTTTTCCAGTGATTGAGCCTTTGGACAAAGACCACAATTTAGTTTGGAAGTTTATGTGCTTCACTGCTAATTGGGGTAGGGAAGTAGTGTCTAGTCAGAAGAATACAGCACCTTTATAAATCTTTAAGGGGCAATCAACAAATAGGCCATGAAAGTGATGATTTAGGCCAGGGGTCGGCAACCTCTGGCACGCGGCTCTCCAGGGTAAGCACCCTGGTGAGCCGGCCCAGTTTGGTTACTTGCCATGTCGGCAGGTGTGGCCGATCGTGGCTCCCATTGGCCTTGGTTGCCTGTCCCAGGCCAATGGGGCAGTGGGAAGCGGTGCGAGTGAGGGATGTGCTGGCCACAGCTTCCTGTCACCCCCAGTGGCCTGAGACGGCGAACCTCAGCCAATGGGAGCCGCGGTCCGTCGAACCTGCCGATGCAGCAGGTAACCAAACTGGTCCAGCTCTCCAGGGTGCTTACCCTGGTGAGCCGCATGCCAGAGGTTGCCGACCCCTGATTTAGGTGCATAGTAGAGAAAACATACTGCATGGAATCTGTTACACAGTGAAATAGTTTTAATTTATTAATTTCTATTGTGATAGTGTCCAGAGGCCCCAGTCAGGATCAGGGCTCTATTGTGTTAGATGCTGTAGAAACACATAGAAAAATATGGTCTCTACTCCAAAGAGATTACCATCTAAGTTACTTAAAAGAATGGTGGAAACTCCATCACTCAGTTTGTTTAAAATTAGATTAAACTAGACATGCCACTGAAAACTGTACCAATAAAAAACAATCCTGCAATTGTTGGTGAGATGAAATAATGAAAAAGTGTATTAATAGAATTAACTGAAATTAAAACTGGAGGGAAAAGAGGTGGTACAAGTATGAACTATGGATGAACAAAAGAAGTTGAAGAAATGGGAGGATTTGAAGAAGGCAAAGCTAGTGGGAGGTGGAGGGCTTTACATGTAAACTGCAACAGAGTCACTAGAGTTTTCCGATCTGCTTTGGGTTTTGAAGATTAGGTTCCAGACTTAGTCAGAAGATTGTTTAAAAAAAAAATTAAATTGTGCATTACTGCATGAATCAAATAATGGTGTCGAATTACTGGTTAGCATAAAAGGCTGTAATCCTATTTGTTGAAGATATTGCTTGTCATAGACTTGCACAACACAAATCTGAAAATTCGTCCCCCAGTATACCAGCTGCAATGGTAATACAGATTACCTGAGAACATAAGACTCTCAAACCTACCATGGAAAATATTGCTATTCTGATGATGTATTAATTTATGTGCCTTCTAATAGTTATATGTTGGAAAATGTATCATATTTGAGTCAATCAAGATGCACACAATTTTAGTTGCCACTCCTTTTAGTTGCCACTCCTATCTTGACTTCAGTTCCACTTTTGGAAATAGGTTTTTTGGGGGGGCTTGTCTTCATTGCAATGTTAACTCAAGTTATTTACATGCAAATTAATTCCTCTTGAGTTACCAGTGGTCACACTGCAAAACAACAGTTGAGCTGCACAGAGTGATTGTATTAGCCTCATAGAGTTGCATATCCTCACTCTATTTCTAGCTCTAGCAACACCTGAAGTCAGTTTACCCCAGCCCTCCCCAACAGGCCAGCTAACTTGAGTTTAAAGCATTATTTAACTTGAGTTAAATGTGTGGCTGGGAGTTAGGTTAAGGACAACACTTGGATTATATCTCGAGCTAACATTGCAGTGAAGACAAGACCTGGGAGATGGAGATCATTAGAAAAATATGAAATAGAGGAGTTGCAAGGGGAATGGATTTTCTGTTTGCTTTGAAAAATGTTAAGCAGTTGCACTCTGAAAAGCTTTACTGATTTAGTGTAAATTTATAATTTTTGGAAAGCATCAGCATTAGCGAGAGTGGATGCTTATTTTTCCAGTGAAATGCTGTCCTTAATTTTGCATGGGAGATTTAATGCAGATTATTGTATGAGGTCTCAAGAAGACACAGTGCTGCTTTAATGACTTTATCATAAGTGAAGAAAAGGCGTTACATAAAAGCTACTGCATTGCCCTTTAACAAAGATTCATGATTACCTCTCCTACTGTGGAACAAGAGCTAGTATTACTAATAACTTGATAAAATTACCTTAGAAATCTAAATGTGTTTATCATTTAATATTCTCTAGTGTCCTAGTGTTTGAGATTTTTTGATCTTCAGTAAAATCTTTGTCTAACAGTACCCAGCTTCAGAGAGAAACATGTAAGAAGCAACTCAGCTTCCTTACAGGAGAAAATGAGGCATTTCAGCAGGAAAAATGTTACGTTCATACTGTACCAAGAAATAGCATGGAAAAAAAATACCATGTACTAAAGAGACATACAAAAGTTAGAGACATTTCAGTGACAGAGAATTGCCAATGAATTCATTAACAGAAGTAATGTTAAACAATGGCCTAAATGTAATGTGCTAAGTGGCTTGAATATGAAGTGTAAAAGCCCTATACGAATTGCAGTTTATAAGGCTCAGATCCTGAAAACATTTAAGAACATGCATAACTATACTAATATAAGTTAAGTTATACATTTGCATAAGTGCTTTCAGGCCTTAGTTTTGCTAAAAGGATTTTATTTTTTTGCATTTGTAGATGCAAAATTGAAACATATGCATCACAAATTAGATGATGCTTGGAAGCTATGTAACATTATCTAATAGATCTGATTCACTTTGGTAATATGTATCACGTGTACCCATATGGCAGCTGTTTTATAAAGATATATTTGAAAGCATAAAGCAAAATATTGGGGGCAATATATCTTATTTGTCTTTTCTTATTGGAGTAAGTGTAAAGAATGGCCATATCAGTGTTTTTTAGAGAGACAGAATAAAGTGCTCTCAATTTTCAACAACTTTTAAATCTTTTAATCTCCTCCATTTTCACCACTTTACTCTCTGTCCTCAAATCTCTCCTCAAAAATCATTTCTGTCATCTTCAATTCACCCCATAGTTTCTGCTTCATCCATTTCCATTCCCATTCCTCACTGTGACTGGATGTTGAAAAGAATGACTACGATGACAAAACCCACTAAAAGGCTCTCCCAAGTCTGTTTCTCCTCTTGCCATATGATCTTCTCATTTTATGTGTCTGTAAAATGTCATGCACACCTATGATGCTGTATATATAATAACAAATGTGACAGTTCTACTGCAGCCAGGGTAATTGCAAGAGTTGCCTCTCCATGGCAGAAGTGCTATATAGTTCTGGGGGCATGGCTTTTGTGATGACAATAATAAACAAAACAGTCCTTTTTCAATTCATAGATCTCTAAAATGTGTATTGAATCATAGTTCAGGAATGGGATAGTCTCGATAGCAATGACTGCTGTTAGGTTACTTTGGGAATCACACAGCCTGCAGTCTAGCCTTCTAATATGATTCAGAGATTCCGAGGCCAGAAGGGACCACTGTGATAATCTAGTCTGTCCTTCTGTATACCGCGGGCTGTAGAAGTTCCTCTAAAAAATTCCTAGAGCAGATCTTTTAGGAAAACATCAAATCTTGATTTAAAAATGGTCAGTGATTGAAAATCCACCATGACCCTTGCCCTTGGTTTGAAAGAAAGAAAGAAATCTGTATATTCATACCCCCCACCCCCACCCCTCATCACCATTACCAGCCTGGTATTCCATCTTATTTCTAAAATTTGAAGTTGATAGCATGTATATGTGTAGATAGCAGCACCTGCTCTTCGTTCTAATGGTGGAATAGCATGTGGGGTCTTTTCCTTTGCTGCATATCTGATTTTTGGGACCAAAAACATGTAAGCTATGTACATAACTTAATATTGAAAGTGAGGGAAGTCAGGCTGAAATATTATTGATGAAATAGCAACTTGGTAGGTTCAAAGTGACTGAATACTGTGATATGCTGTTTGACTTTCCAATCAAATTTCCTTTAGTTGATTATATGGTAAAGCTTTTTTGATACCATGTAACTGATTTTAGTATAGTGTTTGTGAGTTCTCTGTGTTGGTAATAGAAAAAAAATACTGCTACTTTTTACTTATAATTTGTCACTCTTTCCTCCAGCCAGATAGCGAATAGTGTTCCTTTTTTATTCTTAAAATGATATAGCAGGTTTAGCATGGTGATATGGCTACTTCACAAATAGGGACCCACCAATATATTGGCATTGTGTGTATCCTCCCATCCTGCACAGAAAATTGCATATGTTTACTTTGTTATTTTTCTTCTGCCATACTTCCAGGAATACCATTAAAATACTGGAAATAATATTGTGATTATGATTCATTTATACAGAATCGTACATGTACATGGTCCTTCATAAACAGAGCAAATCCTGTCTCAAAGGCCTTTAAGTTCCTGATCCTGAACATCCTTACTGTTTAGCATTTTTCTGATTCCAATGGGAGTCAGTCAGACTGTGGACCTGATCCAGGACAGCAGTCATATTAAAGGTTTGCAGATTCAGGCCCTAATGTAGTCTGTAAGAGTGATGTATTCAAGACTAATATAAAAGTGATGGCCTAAAGAGGCTGGATGTGTTCCCACCTATGTCCAGATCCTGTTAATCTTGAAGCCAATGGGATTTTACATTGATTTCTCTGGGATCAGATGCAGGTCCCTAATATTCAAAAATGCCCAGCCTTTTTACAACTTTTAATTATAAGAGTTTTGCTTTCCTAATTGTAGAATGGGTCTGTTAACGCTAGCTATAATGACCATAATACCAAAGACTGTACAGTCACTTTGTCAAGTTAGTCAAGTTTACAGGTATAAAAAAAGCAGGTAGGATATTGTATGCTGTGAGATGCATCACGCTGTCCAGAATTTCAGCTAACAGTAGGACCTAGGATCCTCTGAAACGTAATTTACTGACTATTATCTGCCATTGCTCACCTTTCCAAGGTAGCTGAATCGGCTGTTGTGAAGCATTGCAGAGAACATGATCCCCATTCCTGTGATTGAGTTTGGTTCTGGTTTTATCTGGCTAAAAGTATGCTTAGCTGCCATTGTGATGGGATTCTTCCAAATACTTGCAATATTATTTTATTTTATTTATTAATGATTTTATTCTATTTATTGTGTTCACTACGCATTTATGGCACAGTATAAAACACATAAAAAGGCAAGGTCCCATCCCCAAGCAGCTCACAGTCTAACTTAGACTAGTATGACATGTAAAAGTGACCGGTACAAAAGTAAGAAAGCAGAATGGTATCAATGGAGAAGGGTTCAGTGGAGGAAGAGTTAGTATAAGTAATGGGCTTTATGGATAGATTTGAAGGAGAAAAAGGATAGTGTTTGATACATGGGAGCTGGGGGGCTGTTCCATGCGTTCAGGGTGCAGCTGTGCAGTTAATTTCCAGTTAGTGTCACAATATTGTCATAAAATGACTCTGGCATTTTCATCTACTAGAACTAATTTTGACTGTCTGGGCAGAAAAAAAACAAAACATTTGCTCCTAAAATTAAAAAACAAAAAATGTCCGTGCAGTCCCTCATGGGAATTACAGTTCAAGTGAGTTGCATCTCAGTTCTCCTCTATGGACCTGGGTCCCTGACCAGACTACATGTTGCGTGATCCACCACAGTCTCCTCTCTTGCTGAGTTGTCAAATTGCATCCTGGGAGATGTAGTGTGGCTGGGGAGCACAGGCTATAGAAGAGAATGGGCGCATAAGGCACGTGAATAACAACTCCCATAGGGCACTGTGGCAGCATTTCTGAATCACAGTTTTTCGCTGAAAACTTCTGGGTTTTTGGGTGTCTGTTTTTTGTAAAAAATGTAAAAAACTTCTGTGGAAAAGCAGATACCTACCAAAAAATTGTTTAATTTGATGACTTTTCTGTCAAAACAGTGGAAGTGGAAAATTTTCAATCCACCTGTTTCTGAACTTTGATGTCTGTCTGAGTGAGCTTGTACAATACATTAATGAATGTAAAATATATTCCCTAAGCCATTGGAACTTATTACATAGCAGTATAATCTGTTCCACTTTCAGTGTAAACACAGGCATGATATAATAGAATGCCATTCCCAATTTTTGATGCCAATAATTTCTTTACATATTGGAATTAAAAATTGGGTACCCATCCTAGTTGTGTGTATTATGCTACAGTTGATATCCCAACTTTAGGTCAGTGTACAGCAAGGTGAAATAAAATAAAATTGATTCAAACTGACTGCATCCCCTATAGAATAAGTATCTATATGCCCAAAACAGAATTAACTGGTCCAATATAGAGGTCAACAATCAAGCACACCTGATTTGGGTGGAACTGATCTCTCACACTTCGTTGATGTCTCTCTGTCAAGTTAGATCAAGTTGATAGGAGGCAGTGTGAGGAAGCTGGAAGCTTGCACAGCTACTGCCCATGCTGTATGTGTTCTGTGGATAAACTGAAAGCCTTCATTTTCCATGGCTGCTGTTCTGGCCCATTTCTTGAGTTCTAACCTTATGTTATTTGATTGTATATAAGCGGGCTGAGGGGGCTGAGGAAAAGTTGATTAATATCTAAGAAAATGGGGGATACAAGCAGAGCCAGGAAAAGGGGAAACTGGGAAAAGCAGATTAGATGCACAGTTAAGTGAAATTGTCAGATTTACATGCTTCAGGGTGGTCACTGTATTACGAATTAGACAGAAGGTCTGTATTTTGAGCAGGAAAACATGGCAGTGCAGTTAGAACATTGAATAGTGAATCATAGAGTTCTTTTCCTATGCTTGCAACTGACTTACTGTGTGCATGTGGTCACAAAGAAACGAACAAACTCTCTGTCTGTTTCCCCTTTTGTAAACTGGCAATATTATACTTACGCGTTTTTGTAAAGCACTTTGAGATCTTCAGATGAAAAGTGTTCTAACTGTACAAATTGTTTTATTATATACAATGCAGCTTAACAGAAATAAAACAAATATTAAGCAATACAATATAGTAATTTATAGCACTACAGTATGTCTCAGCAGTGTGATATAAACTCCACCGTCTTGCAGTATTGCTAAAATTATTTTAATCTTGTTTGTTTATGATGGGAAAGTAATCATTTTTATTTTTCTCTTGTTTATTGCTGTTCTTTAATTCTCTTTTCTCTATCTGAGGTGGTTTTATAAATAGTATTTTTAATGAATATTTTACTTTCTATCCTGCTGGGAAGTACTAAAAGTATTCTCTCTCTTTCTCTCTCTCTCCGTATGTGTGTGTGTGTGTTAGTATTATAGGCATTTTTCCTTCTCTCTCTCTCTTTCTCTGGAAATGAGTGCTTACGTAAATTATTTTAAGGATTATGCTTTACTGGATTTATTCCTTTATTTCATGCTATGAGGATGAGTATTTAATGAACTATTATTTAAAGATGTCTGCTTTCACATTCATTCTTCTGTACCTCGTGTTTGGCTGAGATTTCATAGAAACTAGAGAAGTAAAAAATCTTTGACTATCCCTCGTCCCCATTAGCACATCATTCTTTAGAATAGGTTCAAGTCCATCTATGGCAAACTTTGCCATTTTTGAACACATGAGTTTGTTAGTTTCCTCCTTCCTCTAGTGATCATCATCACTGGTCAACTTCATCATTACAGAAAGCATTTTACTCTTACATGAATCCAAACCCCTCATCTCTATACCACTCACATTCACTGGGTGGTCTCCAGCATCAGTCTCCTAATTTCTCTGTTCACAATAAACATCAGAACTAAGACTGTCTACATTGATCTCAGCTTCAGTCTTCATACTTGATTTTTTCTACTGAATATAAATCGAACTTTTGCCATTGTTCTAGACTGCAATGACTGGGAATTCCATATCATTCTTTGTCCTCTCTCCCAAAAGATAGCATACTATCCAGTGGATTGGATTATGGATAGCCTGGATATTTTTCACTTCAGAGTCACCATTTGAGATCACTTGCCTCTTCCTCTCTGGAGAGTTCATGGCATTGCATTGCTTTTGATAGTTGATTTGGTTGCTGTCTGCCCTGTGCTTTGTCACAGTGTCATCACACTCTGGCTTGACAATGCCAGAATATCTATTGTTAGTGTAGGTTGAATGGCTTCATGTTTCCTTTGTGCCTTTCCTTTAGGTTATCTGATAATTATTTTGCTTTTCTTGTACTGAAAAGCAATGCATGATCATCATTTAGATGTGCATTGATGTCACAGAGTATGGGAGAGACAAAGCCCTATACTCCCAGCTTCCTGCGATTCACCGTGACTCTCAGCCAGCCAGTAAAACCAAAGGTTTATTAGGCAACAGGAACACAGTCCAAAACAGGTCTTGCCAGTACAGACAACAGGGCCCCCTTTAGTTAGGTCCATCTGGGGGCCCCAGGGAGGCCACAGCCCTGTTGGGAAGCCCAAGCCCCATTGGGGCGCCCCTCTCCATTGCTTAGCCAGCTCCAAACTGAAACTCCTTCCAGCCGTCTCACTCAGCCTCCTCACAGCTCCTCCCCCAGCCTTTGTGTCCTTTGTCCAGTTTCCCGGGCAGAGATGTTACCTGACCTCCAACCCCCCTCCTGGGTTCTCATGTTACATGCTCAGGTATCCTCCCTTCCCCAATGCAGACAGTCCCAGCAAAACTCCCCTGCAACCTTCACAGGTCAATACTCCCCACTCAGTATTCAAAGAACACATCAAGAACGTTCCCACTTCATCACAACTGATAAGAGTTTAATATGAACATTGTCTCTATTTAGTACTGTGGAGCAGAGAATTCTGGTGTAATTTTTTTTTCTTTTCTGAGTGGGGAGAGGACTGGGAATCTACACTGCCGGCCTTGTTCATATGATCATGGAATGTTATATAATTGTATTATGGAGCTTGCATCTCTGGACATTTTACTTAAAATACCTGTATTACAAAGTTAATTATAATGGTATGTTCTTAGACTTTGCCCAGGATGAAACTGGCCTGAATGCATGATGTATATGATTGAGAAACTAGCCTCTTTAAACACAGCGGAGTAACATATGAATTCTGCTGTGGAAAGCACTTGCAATAATGTTAATATAGCATCTTGATCCTTAACCAAATGTCAAGAGGTGGAAGAGGAACCCAATTAGGAACCCCTAACACAGTCCAGGGAACCCAGAAACTGCAGTGATGAGGGGAGGACTGTAGGAATGGGTACAAATAAATTGTACAAATAATTTGCAGTATCAGCAGTTTTCCACATTATCATTTTATGTTTAATTTTATGTAAATAATGGTAAAAGGTTTGTGTAGGAATAGTTTTTGGATCATTAAAAAAGTTGCCAATACATAACTTAAAAGTATAGTGTTATGAAAAATTGCTTTAGCGTTTGAAATATTTAGGGCCCCTTGTTTTCAGTTTTTATTTTATTTAATTTTCCCCAGGAATTTATCAGTGTTTATTATCATCAAAAACACAGGTAAAAATCAGTGCAAACAAACTATAACTATTTTTTCTGGGTAAATATCGAGGTTTATTTTGGTTGACGGAAAATCAGGGGGAAAGGTATTCAGTAGATTAATGCTTTGAATTCTGTTCATCAGTGTGGTTTGCTGCAGAATTAAAACAGATCTCAAAACACCTCTTGAGTTTAAGAAAACAATATATGTCTAATCCTCAAATAAAACTTTTCATCTGAATAAACAGTTTACTGTTGTAGACTTAGAACTATTAGCCCATAAATATTTACATTTAATAATTGGGCTATACCATTTGCAGCGCAGACACTCAACTTTATCCTTTTTCTTCTTTTTTTTAAACTTTCAGATATTTCCTTGTGTTCTGAAATGTATTCTGATACAGATTTGTTTTCTTCCCATTTTAGTGTGTCAAATCTTTAAATCATTATCTGCTAACAGCTTGAAAAGAGTACGTGATGGGTATAAGATTCATTAGTACTTTCAGCTGCGCACGCACTTCAGAGCTTGCGTGCGTGCCTGTTTGTTTATTGTCTGCATCATCTAGACTAATACATAGCCTTACTTCAACAGGCAGCTTTGCATATACACACAGACTAATATATTATCATATCATGCAATGTATTGTATTTTCCTAATAAAACAAGTTATTTTTTATATATTTGAATGATACAAAAGTAAGGTGAAAATCTGAAAGAAAAGGTGATTAATACTTTTTGTAAAACCTGGGAATTTTTAGTAAAAATCTGTGTAAACTGAAATCAAAGGGTCTTGGATATCATACAACTTTTACTTAAATGATACAATGGACTTTTCAAAAACGACCATACATGTTTGCATTTTACATTGCTGTGGTAGGAAAAAGAAAGGTGACACAAATTATAATTTTGCTTCCTGTTACTGTTGTTTTAAGTTCTTCTTCTTCTATTCCAGATTCTGATTTCACTTATTTCAGTGTCGCTCCAGCAGAAAGGCTGTGCGTTTCTTCTGATTGACACGAGTGTAACTGTGATCAGACTCTGACCCATTCTACAAAATTGGTGACAGGTTTCAGAGTGGTAGCCGTGTTAGTCTGTATCGGCAAAAACAATGGGGAGTACTTGTGGCACCTTAGAGACTAGCAAATTTATTTGGGCATAAGCTTTCGTGGACTAAAACTCACTTCATCAGGTGCATGGAGTGGAAAATACAGTAGGAAGATATATATAACAGTACATGAAAAGATGAGAGTTGCCTTACCAAGTTGCGGATCAGTTCTAATGAGACAATTCAATTAAAGTGAGCTATTATCAACAGGACGAAATTAGGCCTGAATAAAGACTGGGAGTGGATGGGTCACTACAAAAACTAACAACTAATTTGTCCATGCTAATTTCCCCCTACTGTTACTCATACCTTGTCCACTATTTGAAATGAGCTACCCTGATTACCACTCCAAATGTGATTTTTCGTCCTGTTGATAATAGCCCATTTTAATTGAATTGTCTCGTTAGAACTGACCCGCAACTGGGTAAGGGAACTCCCATCTTTTCATGTACTGTTATGTATATCTTCCTAATGTATTTTCCACTCCATGTATCTGATGATGTGGGTTTTAGCCCACAAAAACTTATGCCCAAATAAATTTGTTAGTCTCTAAGGTGCCACAAATACTCCTCGTTGTTTCTACAAAATTGGTTAGTCAGGTTCACATCTTATTGGTGGTTTTGGACTTCCAGTTATTGTTGGATGCTAATATTACAACAGTGCCAAGAATGGCTTTATTACATTTGTACTTGAAATCGCCACTGTTATGTGCCTTTGAAATTTCAGAACTAATCTACATGAGACTGCATTTTAAATCCATTCATAAACTTTTGCAAACTACAACATCCAGCTTGGTAAGCAGTGTAGCTTCCTGGGAACACATGGCCCCAGTCCTCTGGGATCTGCACTGATTGTCTGTTCGTCTCCCCAAAGGTCCATATATCCAGGTTATTTTGGACAAAGGATCAGCAACCTTTGGCACGTGGCATGCCAGGCTAAGCACCCTGGTGGGCCAGGCGGGTTTGTTTACCTGCCACGTCTGCAGGTTCAGCCAATCGCGGCTCCCACTGGCCGCGGTTCACTGCTCCAGGCCCATAGGGGCTGTGGGAAGGGTGGCCAGCACATCCCTCGGCCTGTGCTGCTTCCCACAGCCCCCATTGGCCTGTAGAGGCTAACTGCAGCCAGTGGGAGCCATGATCAGCCAAACCTGTGGAAGCGGCAGGTAAACAAACCAGCCTGGGCTGCCAGGGTGCTTAGCCTGGCATGCCGCGTGCCAAAGGTTGCTGATCCTTTGTCCAAAATAACCTGGATATATGGACCTTTGGGGAGCACTGCAAAAGCAAACTGACAAGGCTTCTGGGGAGGGCTGAAGGTGTGGGATTTAGGATAGAGTGAAATGAGAGTATGTTTTGTTGCTGTATTTGTTGGCTAGTATGATTATCTTTATTGTGTTACGGTGTGGCGTGATATCATTATGTGGCCATGAATCTAATGATCGTTAGAACACCTAGAGCTTGAATATAGGTGACTCTTTTGTATTGCTAAATCAAAATTGACAAAGTTAACTTCAACAGAACTTCTCTTCTGGAGAAGAGCCACTCATATGAATAACATTTTTCAGGTTCAGGCCAGAAGTGATTAATCATTTGACTATTGTTGTGCCTACTCATTTTCAAACAGTGTTGCCATTTACCTAGTATATATCTATTATAGTATTTTCATATGTAATGTCTCTCATCATAGTTCATTGATGAGATACTGGTAGTTTAGATCTGCAAAAGGGTATCCACAGTTTTCTTCCCACCATAGAGCATTGGGGGCAGCCATGTCAGGGACAAAGCACTAGAAAATATATGTAGGAAAAATCCTGCACAGGCAGAGTGATGTACTGGATAACATACTAGAACTTGAATAGCCATGAATCCACCATGCAAGTGCCATATTACTGAACAACGCTGCATATTGAAAAATTGTAATCAGCAGGTTAATAATAAAGTACGTAACATGACACCTAAAGTTCTACTGATATTTGTGGCAGGAAACCCCAAAAGTAGTATTTAGAGAGACACTAAGATCAAAAATATATTATTGATGGATTGCTGTAGAATTTTACTTTAAGTGAAGCTGTAAACTAAAAATTGGTAACTTAAGTGTATGTTATTCATCTTTGCTTTAAAGAAGCAATTCATAGTTTGTGGTTCATTGAAACTGGAATTCATATTTCTGCTTCTTCTGTATGGATTTTTTTTTTCCAAAATGGATTTAATCTGGCTTGTTTGGAGCATGAAATGCACTTGAAAGTATTTCTGAGTAATCATTTAGACTACCGATATTATAAGTGACTGTAATTTAAGACAGGGTGTAATCATAAAATAAACATGTATGCTGTTAGTACTCAGTCTTTTAAGTGTTTAGTTACTTCTGGTTTAAATTTACTTAATTTTTTCTAACCAGCCCAAGAGAATTCTTAGGATTTGATCCTCCTTCAAGGGCAGTTGGATTAGGACCTTAATCTTGGGAGTAAACAATCACACATTTCCCAGAGGATTTAAGACTAAAACATCTGGTTTCTCTGTAAATTTGATAGTCTAAGTAGATTACAGAAAATAACTCGTTTCTTTCCAAATAATGGCACTGTAATACCCTACCTGCAATCCTCCCGGGGCAAAACTCCCAAAGAAGTAAATCCAAGTTTCATTTGCATAGGGAGTGAAAGATCAGGTACACAGAGGGTTGGGGCCAAAGCAGTTTGCATAATTGAATCCTAAATTAATAAAATTTTAGCTGAACTAAATCAATTGCAAAAGAGTACTAAAATCAAGAGTGAGGGAGAGATCCATGAAGGTATATAAAATTGTCCAAACTAGTCAAGTTTTTCCAATTGTTTAAAGTTCATGACTTCCCGAAACACAGGCAATATGATGGATGTCTAAGAAGATGGTTACCCATAAATAGGGTGGCCAGATAACAAGTCTGAAAAATTGGGACACTTTTTTTCCCCCATGTCGGGGAATATAGTTGCCTACATAAGACAAAGCCTCTAATATCAGGATGTTCCCATTAATAATGGGACTTCTGGTCACCCTTCTGTTAAATAGTGTCAAACCTATTATTAAAACTAATGTCTTTACATACAAATCTGCAAAGAGAGAACTTTTGGGGGGAGGATGGGCGGGGGGGAAGGTTTAAGACTCTTTCCTGGACCACTATTGGGCATGTATTGGGTTGGAGATATTTTTTAATGTGTTTCTTGCTTCCATTCAAATTCTTTATTGAATTAACTCATCACTAAGAAGGGGCATGTTCTTTCTTCTTTTCAGATAGTTAGTGCTGATAGAGAAAGGGAAATGCTAATTATAATGAAGATGTACAGTATTTGAACGCATATTATGCCAAACTAATTTTGCCAAAATAATTAAAAACAACAGACCTAGCTATCATTTCTGCATTGTCAGTAGATAGATTTACCTTACTGTCATAAATATGTAAAAAATATATTTTTTCAGACATAGATTCTTGAGATATTTTGTTGTTTTTTAATAATATTTATTAACAGAGTATTGACTATAAACCCTTATATTTAGTGGTAGAGGTCTATATGTGAACGTGCTCTCAGTGAAATGCAACTAGTCCCAAACTATATCACAGGGTGCTTTCACCTAAGAACAAGATGACTCAAGTTTGAAGCCAGATGTAAAATAATTAAAAACCTGTGTGGAGAAATGTAGTACAGACAGTAGCAGTTTGAAGAGGTGGGCTTGGAATGGGGATAGTTGCGGTCTTCAGAAACTGAAAGAAAAGGCACCATGATGGAACTTCAGGGTGGGAATATGTTGCCAACAAAGAAATTTCTCTAACAAGACAAAATCTGCAATGAAGAACTGCTGAGTGGAAATTTAAAGGGAAATATGCGTTAAAAATGAAATGGTACGTTATTTTTAATAATCTACTCTCACCATTGCCCTTTGAATATGTTAACCTGGAAAATCTCTGTAGGAGCTGAATACCCCATGCAATCCATTACAGAAGGCTGCCATGCTGTCTATAACTTGGGAGGTGCTCCCATACAATGGTAATAGCTGCTAGTATAAAATCCTCAGGTTTGTATGAAAGCTACAGAAAATTAATTGAGGACACCACAAATTAAGGAGCAATTGAAAAAGTAAAAAAAGAAAGTCAAAATTCTTTATTCCATAATATTTTGAACCTTTCCTGCACATAATTTACTGGTTTTCTTTTTCTTGTATCTGTTGTGGTAGAACATGAGAAGTTTCTGAGAAGAAGTGATTTAAAAATGCAAACCAGTTATAACACTTTTTAAAGCCCACATTACCAAAAAGCCCTGAAAGTAGGAGGTGTGCTGTTTGCTTGGAATTCAGCACCATAAAAAGCTCTAGGTTTAAAAAATATTAACATATTGTTAATCTGAAATACTGGATTTTTGTTTCATCTGATGAATAAATGAGAAAATTTAGGTAGTGGGATAATGATTTCAGATGGTGAGCTTGTAGCGAATATGATATGTTGAGGATTGTTAAGGGTCTGATTCAGCTCTCAGTATTATCAATGGTAGTCTTGCCATTAATTTCAGTGGGAGCTGAGTCAGACACTAGATCAGGCACAGTAACTGTGGAGTGACCTTGGTAAAGCTGCATATGTTAAATAGTTACTCTCTGGACTTGATTGTGCACCATGGAGTATTGTATGTAAGTGATAAAAACTGGTGAACAGGACAGGGAACCAATCCTGTATTTGTGAGCGCATGTCTAACAAAGTACTCTTGTCTAATAGTAGAGCCTGACCAAAGGGCAGCCTGCAAAAGTAAGGACCTCATTAATAATAAAGATGGCTCTAATACCCATATCCTCTCAGACACTCTGATGCTCTATCAAAAGCATGCTTCTTTTTTCATTTTTAAGGTTTAAGGCTCATGAACATTATGAAGGACTATACCTAGTCCTTAACCTTACTGGTGTTATCTATGTGTAGCCTCCACTCTCACTTACGATGGAGTACATCAGCCTTTTGTACTATACAAGGACTTGCATGACCAAGGCCTTTGTTTATGAGGATGATATATCTGTAAGTTAGAAACCTCAGAGTATGCCATGGAAAAAAAGAGTGCAGTGGTACAGATCTGTTAAGATTTATTGCATCGTTATCTCACATGAAACAGTTAAGATCATTCTGTCATGACTGAACAAAAACAGTGTATGATCACATTATTTATTCTGATGCTCTACCGATTGTCTCTAGAAATTTCAGTAAGCTGAAACATTCAGAGTGGGAATAGTCTCTTGTTTGAGATGGTTTCAAATATAGTGTTGCTGGGGGCAGGGAGTGGGATTTAACTTAAAAAGACTCCATCTCTATGATATGTTCTGTGGTTTGGAAGTACATGTTCAGATATGAGTGAGTGTGATTCTGTAGGTAGGAGTGATTTAAATCTTCATCTGACTTTTTTGTTGTTAAATTCTGTTTTCTAACATGAAGCATAACTATGACCTTGAGTAAGATTGCTGAAGAAAATAGTCTGATCCCTTTCATTACAAATGTGGTACATAAACCCATTTTATTCTGTTTTCTAGGCTCTTAGAAATCTTACCGGCCTGCAACTACTATTTGCTAGAAGTTTAATAAGCTGAGAGGGGCCCAGTTAGGTGCCAGTGAGTGAATATGGCTAAAAATGAACAATAAACAAAATAGTCATATGTATTATATTTGATCATTTATTGTAGCAACATGTTAGTAATACTAATTAATACCCATAGACAGGGTGGATTTGATTTTATTTGATTTAACCCTAACCTTAATACATATTCTTCACAACTCAGAAATAGATGTAGGTTTCATTTTTAGAAGGTCCACACTCTACATTTTTAAAGTGATTTATTTTGAAAACTTTTCAGATTAGTTTTACAGCTATATCAGAAAATGAATGATTGTTTGGTTATTTCATTTACCAAAGGTAATTAAAGCAGATATTTATGAAGTCATTGGGTCATGAACTATCTCCAGTTCAACACGTTAATCATTCATATTTGGAGGATTTTATTGCCATACTGTATTAGGAGGAGAACATCACCAGAAAGACATTTAAATTGTTTTATTTAACTAAAACAACAACATTATGTATTCTGGATTTTTTTCTTCAACTGCAAACTTATAATATTTTAACAAAACAAGTATATGAATTTTTGAATTTATTTAAACATTCAAGTTTTTTTTAAATCAGGTTTGGTGGTGTTAAAATTGTTTTTAACTAAAATAGTTAAATGAAATATTAAAAAAAACCCACAAAAATTAAATCCACTATGTCAGCCAGGTCACCATGAGAAACTTAAAATATTGGCTTCTGCAGCTAACTCAGTCATCTTCATCTTCATTTTCCTGTTTGTTCATAATCTAGAAAAGAAAAACAAGCTTTCCTGGTTTTTCAAGTCCCAAACAATTTCTCAATTTCGAATGAATTAGTGCAAAGGAAGAAAATATTCTTCAACAGTCTCTGAATCCAAGTGCTTAAGTGACTTCCACCGGTCCACTGGTATGACTTCCTTTAAAACATCATCAGCAAACATATTTCTTGAATGGTTCATCCTTAGCTCTGAAGTTTTTTATAGTTGGCATTCTGAAGGGATGATTGCTGGATGTCCACGTCATGGCCAACTCCTCTTCAGCAGTTAAGGTTTGACCCTGGTACCGAGTATTGAGAATATTTGCAAGAAAATGAGCTGGAGATAGCATGTGTCCCATTTGTTTTTTTTAATGCTTGTAACTTTGCATATTTCTCTTTTTAAGATCTCACTCTAAATTTCAACAGCATCAGCAATAAAACAGCTATTTCCTTGCATTTTGTTCAAGGTTACAGAAATAGGTTTCAGGATACTCGGCATGTGTTCAACATTTCTCTTAAGCCCAATGTTGAGAACTTTGCTGTGACAGTGCCATCTATTTTTTCACGATTTTGTTTACAAACTTTCATCAGATTAGGCCACTTCTTGATATAATGCTCAAAACAGTCCACTACTGAGTTCCCCCACACGTCCTGTGGGAGAGTTAGCTTGTTTCCTCCCACTTCTTTCAGAGCAGCTGTTGCAATCTCCATTATCCAGAAACAACCATAGATAAGTTTGTGATAAGAACCAGCAGATTACAAAAAGAGGTAATTGATGAAAAAATTGCTGTTTGTTTATGCAAAAAACTCTCCTTTCCATGTGATTGAGAACCCACCTTTTATCACAAACTTATCTATGGTTGTTTCTGGACGATGGAGTTTTTTTTTTTTCTTTTTTTGCTACAGGTGATATATATACTGTGACTATGTGATGACATACATGATGTGACTGAAACACTATCATTGGCAGATAACTCTGAAACTATAGAAAATGATGATCTTGAAGGTGGATAGTCTTCAAAATCCTGTATGTTGAGGCTGGATTCTCCTAAACAAAATAAGTCAATGCAGTTATTTAATTATTATTACCATACTGCTCATTTAGTATTACTCATTACATTCACTGACAGTACTACTTTAAACATGAAATTGTAAAAGAAAGATCTGCCTATTTCACCTATTTATTTTTTATTACAACTGCATCTAAAATGATACTACCATAAAGCAGGAGTTGGCAACCTTTCAGAAGTGGTGTGCCGAGTCTCCATTTATTCACTTTAACTTAAGGTTTCACGTGCTGGTAATACATTTTCATGTTTTTAGAAGGTCTCTCTCTATAAGTCTATATATTATATAACTAAACTATTGTCGTATGTGAAGTAAACAAGGTTTACAAAATGTTTAAGAAGCTTCATTTAAAATTAAATTAAAATTCAGAGCCCCCCAGACTGGTGGCCAGGGCTCGGACAGTGTGAATGCGACTGAAAATCAGCTTGCGTGCCGCCTTTGGCACGTGTGCCATAGGTTGCCTACCCCTGCCATGGAGTAACAATTATATTTTTTTTTGTTCAAACTTGAGAATTCAAGAATAGTTCAGAAGGAAGACAGGCAGTCCTTAAGAAAGAAGTATGAAATAAAAAAGTTTACCAACCTGAAGATCCTGCATGTTCAGACATGTTCCTTTCATCATCTTCAACGCAGCTTCCACCTGAGAAGGAACTCTTCTCATGATGTTATTTCATTTGGGCGACCAGGCCTTGCATTTCTTTGTTGCACTGTTTGCATTTTGTACACTTGCCTGTCTTACCCAAAGGTAGAGGAACTTCAATAAAATATTCCCAAACTGGGTCTCTTTTATGGCCTGCTGCCATTATAGGTTTTCCCTTCTAGTGAGAAAATGGTATGGTAGATCTCAAATCAATGAAGGCTACACTCAGAAAGACCTCAAGACTTCTGGAATATGCTGCTCCAGCAGTTTCACTTTTGTTTTTACTGCCTGTCCCTCCCTTCTCACATTTATCTCTTGACTTCTTCACCTTGTCCAGATCTGTTCCACCTCCAACAATCTTCTATTCATTGAACTTTTTGAAACTTTGCCCATTTAGAGAGAGATAAGGGACTGACTGTGTGTACACAACTTTGCAGAGGGATAATAGCGTTGATGTCTGTTATTTCTGACCTCTATATAATATTTATTTATTTACTTTATTTTTTTGCTGTTAACAAGCACGTTATCTCTGGAGACACAAATCCACAGTTTGAGAACTGAAAAACTAAGCATCTCTGATGGTATCTTCTAGACTGAGCACTGAGTCCTGTTATGTAGATAGAAAGATTAGCCTAAATAATCTGTACAGAAGCCCTTGGAACCCCATAATTTGGGTCCCTAATCAATAAACTATTGGAACTCATTTACAAAACTTTTCTTAAACATTACATGAATATATTGTCTCATACTATAGAATTAGAATTTGTAATCCCTCTTCCATGATGAGATATCTTTGAGCTATAATGTATCTTAATTAAAATGATCTTAAGAGTTTTTTTTCCCTCTCAAAAAGCGTTTTATCAAAAAAATCCGATTTTTTTGATATTTTTTTAATCACTGATTTTTATCTACCCTGATTTCTGATGTGTTTTCATCCAGACCTGCTGCTTTTCCAGGTGCCATCTTCAACAGTGCTGCCTTGATGTCTGCCTTTGGAAGTTCATCAGCGTTTGTAATTATTGGTTCATATGATGGTATATAAAAGGTTCTCCTCATTAAATAGACTCTCATAGTATTCTCACCATCAGTTACATACCGTGTGTTCTGTTACAAGCAGTCTGCCCCCTGCATCTTTTTTGAATAGTGTGATCACTCCATTTTGTTTCTTATTTCTTACTGCTCTCTTCGCCTCCTCCTTCCACCACCATTTCTCAGTAGATTGTGTCTACCCAGCTTAGCATTTTCTCATAGCATCTCAGCTTCTCAAATCAATACATTCATGAAGATACAGCACTCCTGTTCTGCTGTTCCAGTTTGTGTATCTCTTGGATCAAACCTTGCAGCTGTCTCCCGAAACATGTCTGCAGTCATGCCAAGCAGTCGCCACATCCTGATGCAAAGCTCACTCTGAGCTCATTTGCCAATCACAACATCACCAGAAATGGGGTGTGTTGGGGTGCAGCTGTTTCTCTCAAGATAACATTACAATCTGTAACTATTTTCCTCTGGTTCATTCAGGTTAGCAAGAAATCTGTTTGCATGCTTACTCTGCTGCTTTGATATGTATAAAGATTATTTTCTCTAATCTTAAACCAAGTTTTGGCAATCAGTCACTGATTAAACAATGTAACGACCTCTGTATTCTACGATCCCACTATATACTATCCCAGCATCAATTCATAACCTGATCGATTTGAGCCTAAATGAGCATTGAAATCTCCCAGGATGAGCAGTAATTTCTCTGTTCTAATCATATCTGCTAGGTTGTTCAGGTGCTGCCTGACATCTTCCTTCTATTCCTCAAGGCAACCTTGTTTTGCGTCATATACTGATAACAAAAATAACTGACTCCTTCACTTGTGTTCGGAGAGCCATTAAATAATGATTCACCCTGATGACTTCCTGAACACTTTTATTCAGTTTTTCATAAACCATCACTCCTACCCCATTTCTCCTTCCATTACCACCTGCGTAGTGCAATGCACAGCACAGATCTGGTTCCTAGACACCATTAATGACTGCTTCTTGGAGCAGCTAGTTTTGGAACGAACAAGGGGAGAGGCAATTCTTGAGTTAGGCTTGTGTATCACACAAGATCTGGTCCAAAAGGTGAATATAGTGGAACTGATCGTAATAGTGACTATAATGTAATTAAATTTAACACACGTGTGTGTATGTGTGTGTATATGTGTGTTGGGGGGGGTAACAAAGGAGCCCACACAATAGCATTTAACTTGAAAATGAGGAAACTAATTAAACAGAAATTAAAAGAAACAGTCAGAAGAGTGAAATGCATGCAAGTTCCATTGAAACTTTTTTAAAACACTGCAACAGAGGCTCAAATTAATATATACTCCCAAAATAAAAAAGTAGTAAGAGGTGGTTAGAGGCAAAAAGGAATCCTTTAAAAATTGGAAGTCAAATCCTACTGAGTAAAATAGAAAGGAGCGTAAACTCTGGCAAGTCAAGTGAAAAAGTATAATTAGGCAGGCCAAAAAAGAATTTGAAGAGCATCTAGCAAGAGCTGCAAAAACTTAACGGCGATAATTTTTTATGTACACTAGAAAGAGGAAGTCTACCAAACAATCAGTGCGGCCACTGGATTGTTGAGATGCTAAAATAGCACTCAAGGAAGACAAGGCTGTTGTGGAGAAGCTAAATGAATTCTTTGCATCGGTCTTCACTGCAGAGGGTATGAGAGAGATTCCTACACCTGACCCATTCTTTTTAGGCGACAAATCTGAGGCATTTTCCCAAATTGAAGTGTCAATAGCGGAGATTTGGAACAAACTGATAAACTAAACAGCAATAAGTTACCAGGACCAGATGATATTCACTCAGCAGTTCTGAAGGAACTCAGATATGAAATTGTGGAACTACTAAATGTGATATGTAGCCTATCACTTAAGTCATCCTCTGTACTAGGTGACTGGAGGATAACTAACGTAATGCCAATTTTAAAAAAATGCTACAGAGGCAATCCTGGCAATTTAGGCTGGTAAGCCTAACTTCAATACCAGGAAAATTGGTTGAAACTACAAAAAAGAACAGAATTATCAGACATATAGATGAACAGGATTTGTTGAGGAAGAGTCAACATGGCTTTCTTAAAGGGAAATCATGCCTCATCAATCTATTAGAATTCTTGGAATTTCTATTAGAATTCAACAAATGTGTGAACAAGGGTGATCCAGTGGATATAGTGTACTTGGACTTTTAAAAAGTCTTTGACAAGGTCCCTCACTAAAGGCTCTTAAGCAAAGTGAGGAGTCATGGGGTAAGAGAGAAGGTCCTCTCTTGAATCAGTGACTGATTAAAAGACAGGAAACAAAGGGTAGGAATCAATTTTCACAGTGGAGAGAGGCAAATAATGGGGTGCCACAGAGAGGTGTACTGGGACCAGTACTGTTCAACATATTCATCAATGATCTGGGAAAAGGGGTAAGCAATGAGGTGACAAAGTTTTCAGATGACGCAAAATTATTCAAGACAGTTGAATACAAAGCTGACTGTAAATATTTACAAAAGGAGTATCACAAAACTTGGTGACTGGGCAATAAAATGGCAGATGAAAATTATTAGTGATAAATGCAGAGTAGTGCACATTGGAAAACATAATCCCAACTATATATATAAAATAATGAGGTCTAAATTAGCTGTTACCACTCAAGAAAGAGATTTTGGAGTCATTGTGGCGAATTCTCTGAAATGTGCAGGGGCAGTCAAAATCTAACAGTAACGGGATAAATAATAATACAGAAAATATCATAATGTCCCTATATAAAGCCATGTATGCCCGCAATTTGAATACTGTATGCAGTTCTGTTCACCCCAACTAAAAAAAGATATATGAGAATTGGAGAAGCTATAGAGAAGGGCAACAAAAATGATTAGGGGTATGGAATAGCTTCCACATGAGGAGAGATTAAAAAGCCTAGAATAAAGAGACTAAGCGGGGAATATGATAGAGGTCACATAAATGATGTGAAGAAGGTGAATAAGGAAGTGTTATTTGCCCCTTCACATAACACAAGAACCAGGGGTCACTCAATGAAATTAATAGGGGGCAGGTTTAAAACAAACAAAAAGACCCTAGGTATAACTTTGTTCTAAAAATAATTAGATAAGTTCATGGAAGATAAGCCCATCAATGACTTATTAGCCAAGATGGTGTAACCACAAGCTCGGGACGTCCCTAAACCAGATGGTGAGACTGAACGACAGAGGATGGATCACTGCTAATTATCCTGTCCAGTTCATTCCCTCTAAAGCTTCTAGCACTGGCCACTGTTGGAAGTCATGATACTGGGTTGGAAGGACCATTGGTCTGACCCAATATGGCCAGTTTTATCTTTTTATGCAGAGTAGCTTGATATTTCCTTGGACTATTATCTCTTCCAACTCAGTTCCTTATTTCCTATTAAGGGTGACACAGAGAGAGTAGCAACTCATAAGTCTGTATTTTCATCTTATGATTCACCTTTTGGGCTTTCCTTCTTGACTCTGGGGAGACAAACTAATGCTGGCCATCAGGAATTTTGTTGGCCCAGGTCTGAGGCTGGTGAACTCCTGGTCTAGAATGAAACTGCTCTTCCAACATTTGCAAGAGACTGTGGCGGAGCGATATACGGGCTGGACTAGCTATACAGCATGTTAGATTTACAGCACAAAAAGCAGTGAACAAATTGGACCACTCAGTTAAAGAGATCAGTTTAATTTAGAAGCCTCAGTTAGATTCCTCCCAAATAAATCTTAAAATTGTCACCAACCCACCACTTCAGGAAAAAAAAGTTTGAGTAAATAGAAGAATTTTGCATCATGCCCTGAAGGCTAAAAATCTTGGGCTCTATTAACCAGTGAAAGGATCCTTCCCCCAAATATCCTTCCTGTAGTCCCCTGGTCAGTTTTTAGCCTGAGGACCTTACCTGGTCTTAACTATCCTGGAAGAACATGGGGAGAGTGTTTGTCTAAAGTAACAAGCATCCACTTATTGAAGAATGTATAGAGTGAAAACACCACCTTAAATTGCACCCAGAACTGAATTAGAAGTCAATCCATTGTACAAAGCACAGACATGTATTTGCTCCCTGTGAGAAACTTAAATAAACTGGAAGACACATGCTGCACTAGCTGAAGTTTAAGTGGACTTAATGCAATTCTGCTCTGAAAAGTGACTAAATATGGCATTGTGTATATTTATAGTGCCTTACTGATGTCATATCAAACTACAGTCTCCAAATGAAATATGTTCAGTTGCTAACCACCAACCTTTCGTATTTCAACCTAGACTACAGTTCTTTCCTTTTAACACATCATGTCGAGTTATAAAGATTGTGAATGCCCCTTTTGCTCTCACACTTGTGCAAGCCCTCTCTTCAAGTATAGTCATCAGTTTGACCAATCCCAGGTTACTGTCAAAGTATTTGGAATAGTCTTCAAGTTGTACAGATGTAACTAATTACCTCATTTGTAGACTGTGAGGCTGAACAGGTGGGAGCGAGGGGATGACCTGCAGATTGTTAATACTGATGGTGATGCATAATGATTTTTGAGGGCTGACAAATATACAAAGCCCAACTCCCTACTGATGGGAGCAAAGATGAGCAGAAGGTTTGTTTTGATCAGTAAAAAATATAAACGTGCATAAAAGCAAAAAAATTCTTCCTTTTTCCTTTGATCAAACCAGCTCTTGAAACACAACCATTCTAATATTTATGCAGTCTATTAACTAGATTTGTGCTGGAATGGAATGTACCTTGTTCCCAGGTGTAATATTAATGTGATACGATCCTCAGTGTGACAGAATATCTGAACTTGCGCTTTTCTCATTTGGTATACAGAGAAAGATACTGTGCAAGTAGAGCAGTTTGTGGCTCTAAAGTTGTCTATGTGGATCATAATTGAAGTTAGACTGTGTGCTTGTATTACTGATAGATGAGAAAGCGTGGAAGGACAACAGAAAAAAAATCTGATTTTTTTTAAAAATATTTTTTAGACATTTGAAATGCTAAATGTTTTAAAAACAAAGATCCAAGAATATTAGGTATCAAATGACAGGGTTTGCCTATAATCACCATCTTTATATAATCAATACAAGTCTTCCTTGTTATGAATTTATTGCATGTCAGGCAGCAAGTTCTGTTTCAGTGGTAAGATTCTGAATGTGAAGCCCTCAAGCTTAGGAACTGTATTATTTTATACATTTATTTTTTTGGCCATTATCCATTTACAAAGTTTTTCATCACCTCAGGGTTTGATTACATGGAAAATATATTGTTTTAAAACTCTGCTTCTGTGTGTACTTTAAAATAAAAACCCATAACAAATCAGAGGGATATTTTTCATTTATATGACTAGTGCTAGTGGAACTATAGTTATTTTCTTAAACAGGTTCATTGTTCTTGGCAAAATACAATTAAAGTTTGAGATGCCAGAAATGCAACCAGAGGTACATCCAAATGCTGCTGGATTGTTCCTTTGCAATTATCAGATTGATGTTAATTAACTAAATTGAAGTTGGGATATAGAGAGAACTTTTTTTTCTTTTTTAAATTCAGAAATAATATTTTAGTGTACAACTCCCCTCCCCGTCTTGTTTCTGCTGCTTATCAGGTATCACTGTTAGGTAGTGATGCTGAGCAAAGTTTACACTTAAATTTAACTTTGTAACTGACTTTCTTCTATATTCCATCTTTTGGTGCAAACTTTAGGAGAGAACTGAGTTAGAGTGGGGATGGGTGTGCTGTGCACATCTCTCTTCTCAGATTATTGCAGAATTTGCTAATTTGGTAATCCAGACTTTGACTTCGTAAAAAAAATTTTCGTGGAGCCCCAGGATGTGGAACTTTCCTAGGAAAGGAGAGTTTCTAGGACCAGCGCCTAGAAGGATAAACCATAGTAATGCAATTCCATTAAGCTCTCCTGGCAGGGAATGGAAGTGGTGTTCAGGCTGCCCCAAACTAGTGTGTCCCTGGTGTTTTTAACCCACATGACTGCTGTTTCATTCAGGGTCAGATCCTTAGCTGGTGTCAGTCACCATAGCTCCAATGATATCCATAGTTCTATGCTGAGTTGTGGACTTCAGTGGAGCTATGCCAATTTACACCAGCTGAGCACTGATCCTCAGTGTGTAGGTTACGAATGAGTTACAGGTTTCAAACACCCATGCTTCGTTCCATGAAGCAGTTGAATGATGTGTAATGAATGAAACAGGATCAGGCACTGAAAAGTGAAGATAATATATCTAAAACATTGAACCCACTGTCTCATTCACTGATTGCCATTTATCCTGTGCGTTGAATGAATTTGGTGTTTTGTTTGTTTGGTTTTGTCTGTTTGTGTTTAGTAAATCGCTCACTAGCCTTGAAGGAAATGCAGATGGAGGGTTCTGAAACAATCTTTCTAGTACTCAATCCTGTGAGGTGCTGAGAGCATTCATGCCCATGAATTTGAGAGCACTCTACAGCTTGCATATGCTACATTGAGGGAAGAACTCAGCTGAGCTGGGATAATGGAAAGTGTGTTAGTCAATAGCTAGTGCTATTTGTAAAATATGTGTTCCCTGTTTTTTGGAATGTTTTATAGCCTGGGATCCAATGTCATTTATAACAATCCGATTGGGGTGTGTTAGCCCATAATTTGTACTAATATACCCAGGAAAGCATAATAATAGGTTAATGGGAAGGTAATGTTTAGAGCAGAGGACACTGTGGCCTGAAGATATTTCCATGGCAACAGATGGTCCCTACAGCTATCTTTCTTCTAAACTTGATGGTGTTTATTAAAGGCTGTCTGTAGTGCAGTCTGTAATTATCATTAGGTAAAGAAAGGTTGTGAGTGTGGATGCATTGCTTGGATGATGCTCTCTGATTGATTTGTTTAGCACAGCTTTGAAATACAATTTCAAATACAATGAACCCGAGATCATGTTGCTTTTCCTCTCCATAGGTGAATCTACTTCTAAATCTAGATTAGTGGCCTAATAAGAGTGAAATGTCTCATCAACAATGTGGGAGAAAATATTTGTTTTCAAATAATTTCCGCATACCTCTCCAAGACCTTACAGAAAGCTCCTCTTTTCCATGTTAGGAGAAAGGGAGGTCCTGTGAATCTCTCTGAGGATATGATCCGCTATCTTTACAATAGGATTTCAGTTTCTCCAAGGTTTTACTAGCTTTCAGCAGCAAATTCAGAACAGATGTAAAAACTAGACTCAGTCGGCAGAGCTTGAGTGATCCTTCTGTTCTTTGTCGTGTGTGTGTCTGATTAGCATAAGCTCTTGAGGACCAACTCTATATCATTATCAGAAGAAGAAATTCAGGAGTAATGAATTTGGCAGTGTTAATAAATTATACCCTTATGAGTTTTACTCATTTATTTGTCTGGAACTGACATTTCAAATTGTAGTTCAGTCAGAAGATGTTAGTTTTCATATATAAGTCCACTTATTCATTTGAAATTTAGTGATTATGTCAGCTAAACAAACAACTAGCAAGAATAGAAGAGAAATGTGACAAATGGATTTGGAAAATAATGTCTTTATAACGTATGAATAATATGGTACAGTGCTCCTCTTTTGTTAAGCTAATATTGGAAGTTAAGCATTTTGAATGATACAGCATGGTACATGATCTCCGTTGAAACAAGAGCCAGGCTACATTAGCTTAATAATGGACAGTCTAATAAAAAAAATTATTATGAAGAGATGTTGTGATCCAGGGACCACTTATTGCCCACTGGCAGAGGACAAAGGGGCTGCGTAAGATTTTACAAGGATCTCCTGGGTTGGGTATATGCAAAATAATTCACTAAGGGGTGGCATGTGAAGTCTTTACCAAGATCCAGTAGCCCACTGATCATCATTATCACTGTGAAATGTGTGTACAGATAGTGTTTAAGGAGTTATGTCTATACTGAAAATGACATTCTTAACGGAGATAACCAGGAGGTAACATGTAGCAGGTAGGTTCCTTTCAGGGATTGTCTGATATTATTTTATATGTAACCATTTGTTTCTTATACTTTACTTTACTTTTACTTATTTTTCACTGTAAATATATCTAAGTGCTGTCAGTCAAGCAGAGTGGTGATGTGAGGTAAAACTAGTGAGCTGGTGTGTACTGCTTCTTTGGAAGCAGTAAATCTGTAAATACTGTGAGCGTCCAATAGACCAGGGGCTGAACACTCCAGGGAGATGCTCAGAAGGTTCAGGGGTTGGAGTATGCCTTTTGCTAACTTGGAGAGAGCGAGCAAGCCCTGCGTAGTTCTACACAGAAGTATTTGTCTTGCCTATGGCTGGAGGAGTTAGGGAGCTGACTCATGGCAGGTATGTTCAAGGCTTCCTCACACTAAGGGTACGTCTACACTGCACGATTATTTCGAAGTAGTTTAAACCGATAT